>NW_012307198.1:0-2659 GCF_000151885.1 Dipodomys ordii | reverse complement strand
ACACAGAGTCGATACAAGCGGGACACAACGGGGTACACAGCTAGGAACACAACGGGACACAACGGGACACAGCGGGGGACACAGCGAGGACACAGCGGGACACAGCGGGACACAGCGGGGGACACAGCGGGACCCAGCGGGAGACCCAGCGAAGACACAGCAGGACACAGCGGGGGCCACAGGGGGACACAGTGGGGAACACAGCGGGGGACACAGCATGACACAGCGGGGAACACAGCGAGGACACAGCGTGGACACAGCGGGACACAGCGTCGATACAGCGGGACACAGCATTGATACAGCGGGCACACAGAGTTACACAGCGTGGTACACAGCGGAGGACACAGTGGGACACAGTGGACTACCCAGTGAGGACACAGCGGGAACAACAGGGGACACAACGAGGACACAGCGGGGGACACAGCGAGGGACACAGCGGGACACAGTGGGGAACACAACGAGGACACAGCGGGACACAGCATCGATACAGCGGGGACGCAGCGTTACACAGCGTGGTACACACTGTGGACACAACGGGACACAGTGGGGGCACAGCCGGACACAGCGGGACACAGTGGGACACAGCAGGGACAAAGCGTGAGACACAGCGGGGGCAGAGAGGGAGACAGCAGGGGACACAGCGAGGAAACAGCGGGACACAGCAGTGACACAGCGGGGACTCAGCGGGGGACACAGCGGGACACAGCGGGGGACTCAGAGGGACACAGTGGGGGACACTGCGGGACACAGTGTGGGACAGAGCGTGGGACACAGCGAGACACAGTGGGGACAAAGCTGGACACAGCGGGGTACACAGAGGGACACAGCAGGGACACAGCGGGGAAACAGCGTGACACAAAAGGACACAGCTGGACACAGCGGGGTACACAGCGGGACACAGTGGGCACACAGAGGGGACACAGCGGGATACAGCGGGGACACAGTCGGACACAGCGGGACACAGCGGGGGACACAGCGGGACACAGCGGGGGACCCAGCGAGGACACAGTGGGACACAGCGGTGGACACAACAGGGGACACAGCGGGACACAGCGGGGAACACAGCGAGGACTCAGCGGGACACAGCGGGAAACACTGCGAGGTCACAGCAGGGGACAAAACGGGACAACACGGGACACAGTGTGACACAGTGGGACACTGCGTGGGACACAGCGGGGACACTGCAGGGGCACAGCGGGACAAAGCGGGCGACACAGTGAGACACAGCTGGGGACACAGCGGGGGACAGCAGGGGACAGAGAGGGGACACAGCAGGGACACAGAGGGGTACACAGCTGGACACAGTCGGAAACACAGCACGAACAAAGAGGGACACACCGGGACACAGCGTCAATACAGCGGGGACAGAGAGGGTCACAGCAGGGACACAGCGGGACACAGCGGGACACAGCGGGGGACACAGCGGGACACAGCGGGGACACAGCGGGACACAGCAGGACACAGCGGGGGACACAGCGGAACACAGCGTGGGACACAGCGAGGACACAGCAGGACACAGCGGAACACAGCAGCGACACAGCAGGGAAACAGCAGGGACACAGCGGGGACACAACGGAGGACACAGCGGGACACAACGGGGAACACAGCGAGGACACAGCGGGACCCAGCAGGACACAGCGTCGATACAGTGGGGACCCAGCAGGACACAGCGGGCTACACAGCTGGGGACACAAGGGGACACAGCGGCGGACACAGCGAGGACAAGCGGGACACAGCGGGACACAGCGAGGACACTGCGGGAACATAGCAGGACACAGCGGGGACACAGAGGGACACAGCGGGACACAGCTTGGGATACATGGAGGACACAGCTGGACACAGTGGGGGACACAGCGAGGACACAGCGGTACAGTGGGGTTCGGGATACAGCGGGGGACAAAGCGGGAGACAGCGGGGGACACAGCGAGGACACAGCGGGACACAGTTGTGACACAGAGGGGACTCAGTGGGGGACACAGCGGGGGACAAAGCAGGACACCACGGGACAGTGTGACACAGCGGGACACAGCGGGGACACTGCGGGGACACAGCGGTACAAAGCGGGGGACACAGCGGGGACTCAGCGGGGGACACAGCGGGGGACAAAGCGGGACACCACGGAACACAGCGGGTCACAGTGGGAAACAGCGGTGACCCTGCGGGGACACAGCGGGACCCAGTGGAGGACACAGTGGGACACAGCGGGGACTCACCTGGGGACACAGCGAAGGACAAACTGGGACACCACGGGACACAGTGGGACATAGCAGGACACAGCGGGGACACTGCGGGAACATAGCGGGACACAGCGGGGGACACAGCGAGGACACAGCGGGACACAGCCTGGGACAAAGCGGGAGACAGCAGGGGACACAGCGAGGACACAGCGGGACACAGCGGCGACACATAGAGGACTCAGCGGGGGACACAGTGGGGGACAGAGCGGGACACAGCGGGACACTGCGGGGCACAGCGGCGGACACAGCGGGACCCAGCGGGGACCCAGCGGGACACAGCGGGACACTGCGGGGCACAGCGGGGGATACAGCGGGACACAGCGGGGGACACAGGGAGGACACAGCTTAACACAGCATGGGACAAAGCGAGGACACAGCGGGACACAGCGAGACACAGCTGGACCCAGCGGGGACCCATCAGT
>NW_012307197.1:0-2659 GCF_000151885.1 Dipodomys ordii | reverse complement strand
CTGTGTCCCCTCTGTGTCCTGCTGTGTCGTCGCTCTGTCCTCCGCTGTGTCCCGCTGTGTCCTCTGCTGTGTCCCGCTGTGTCAGTCTGTGTCCCGCTGTATCCCGCTGTGACCCCGCTGAGTCCCTGCTGTGTCCCCGCTGTGTCCCCCGCTGTCTCCCACTCTGTCCCCCGCTGTGTCTCACGCTTTGTCCCCGCTGTGTCCCGCTGTGCCCACACTGTGTCCCGTTGTATCCACAGCTGTGTACCACGCTGTGTAACGCTGTGTCCCCGCTGTATCTATGCTGTTCCTCGCTGTGTCCCGCTGTGTCCCCCGCTGTGTCCCCCGCTGTGTCCTCGCTATGTCCCCAGCTGTGTCCCGCTGTGAACTCACTGGGTACCCCGCTGGGTCCCACTGGGTCCCCTGCTGTGTCCCACTGTGTCCCGCTGTGTCCCGCTCTGTCCCTGCTGTGTCCCGCTGTGTCCCGCTGTGTCCCCCTGTGTGCGTGCTGTGTCCCGCTATGTACTCCGTTGTGTCCAGCGGTTTCACCGCTGTGTCCCCTGCTTTGTTCCGCTTTGTCCCGCTGTGTCCTCGCTGCGTTCCCCGCTGTGTCCCGCTGTGTCCCCCGCTGTGTCCCGCTGTGTCCCGCTGTGTCCCGCTCTGTCCCTGCTGTGTCCCGCAGTGCCCTGCTGTATCCTCGCTGTGTCCCCCGCTGTCTCCCGCTCTGGCCCTCGCTGTGTCTCACGGTTTGTCCTTGCTTTGTCCCACTGTGTCCCGCTGTGTCCCACTGTGCCCCCACTGTGTCCCCTTGTGTCCACAGATGTGTACCACACTGTGTAACGCTGTGTCTCGCTGGGTCTCGCTGTGTCCTCACTGTGTCTCGCTGGGTCTCGCAGTGTCCACCGCTGTGTCCCCCGCTGTGTCCTCGATGTGTCCCCCGCTGTGTCCCGCTGTGTCCTCGCTGTGTCCCCCGCTGTGTCCCGCTGTGTCCTCGCTGTGTCCCGCTCTGTCTCCCCCTTGTCCCCGCTGTGTCTCACTGTGTCCCGTGGTGTCCCGCTTTGTCCCCTGCTGTGTCCCCCGCTTAGTTCCCGCTGTGTCCCCGCCTTGTCCCGCTCTGTCCTCCCTGTGTCCCCCGCTGTGTCCCCTGCTGTGTCCCGCTGTGTCTACTGCTTTGTTCCTGCTGTGTCCCTCTGTGTCCCGCTGTGTCCCCCTGTGTCCTCACTGTGTCCCACGCTGTGTTTCGCTGAGTCCTTGCTGTGTCCCCCGATGTGCCCCGTTGTGTCCCCAGCTGTGTACCCCGCTGTGGCCCACTGTGTCCCCGCTGTATCGACGCTGTGTCCCGCTGTGTCCCACTGTGTCCTCGCTGTGTCCCCTGCTGTCTCCCGCTCTGTCCCCCGCTGTGTCTCACGCTTTGTCCCAGCTGTGTCCCACTGTGTTCCGCTGTTTCCCGCTGTGCCCCCACTGTGTCCCGTTGTGTCCACAGCTGTGTACCACGCTGTGTAACGCTGTGTCCCCGCTGTATCGACGCTGGGTCCCGCTGTGTCCTTGCTGTGTTCCCCGCTGTGTCCCGCAGTGTCCCCAGCTGTGTCCCCCGCTGTGTCCTCGCTGTGTCCCCCGCTGTGTCCCGCTGTGTCCTTGCTGGGTCCCCCGCTGTGTCCCGCTTTGTCCCCTGCTGTGTCCCGCTGGGTCCCACTGTGTCCCGCTCTGTCCCTGCTGTGTCCCGCTGTGTCCTGCTGTGTCCTCGCTGTGTCTCCCGCTGTCTCCCGCTCAGTCCCCCGCTGTGTCTCACGATTTGTCCTCACTGTGTCCCACTGTGTCCTGCTCTGTCCCGCTGTGCCCCCACTGTGTCCCCTTGTGTCCACAGATTTGTACCACACTGTGTAACCCTGTATCCCCGCTGTATCGACGCTGGGTCCCGCTGGGTCCCGCTGTGTCCTCGCTGTGTTCCCTGCTGTGTCCTGCTGTGTCCCCCGGTGTGTCCCCCGCTGTTTTCCTGTCTGTGTCCCCCGCTGTGTCCCGCTGTGTCCTCGCTGGGCCCCCCGCTGTTTCCCGCTGGGTCCCCTGCTGTGTCCCTCTGTATCCCGATGTGTCCCCTGCTCTGTACCCTGCTTTGTCCCGCTGTGTCCGCCGCTGTGTCCCGCTGTGTCCCCCGCTGTGTCCCGCTGTGTCTTCGCTGTGTCCCGCTCTGTCTCCCCCTTTTCCCCGCTGTGTCCCGCTCTGTCCCGTGGTGTCCCGCTTTGTCCCCCGCTGTGTCCCCCGCTGAGTCCCCGCTGTGTCCCCGCTGTGTCCCGCTGTGTACTGCTGTGTCCCCCGCTGAGTACCACTGTGTCCCCGCTGTGTCCCCGCTGTGTCCCAGTGTGTCCCCGGCTGGGTCCCGCTGTGTCTACTGCTGTGTTCCTGCTCTGTCCCGCTGTGTCCCGCTGTGTCCCCCTGTGTCCTCACTGTGTCCCACGCTGTGTTCCGCTGAGTCCTTGCTGTGTCCTCCGATGTGCCCCGTTGTGTCCCCAACTGTGTACCCCGCTGTGGCCCACTCTGTCCCCGCTGTATCGACCCTGTGTCCCGCTGGGTTCTGCTGTGTCCTCGCTGTGTCCACCGCTGTATCCCGCTGTGTCACCGCTGTGTCCCGCTGTGTCCCCCGCTCTGTCCCGCTATCTTCACGTTGTGTCCCGCTGTGTCCCCC
>NW_012307196.1:0-2659 GCF_000151885.1 Dipodomys ordii | reverse complement strand
TGGGACAAAGAGGGACACAGCGTGACACAGCGGGATACAGCGAGGGACAGAACGGGACACAGCGGGGGACACATCGAGAACACAGCGGGACAGTGCAGGATACACAGCGAGGACAAAGTGGGACACAGCGGAACACAGGGGATAAAGCGGGGACACAGCTGGGGACACAGCGGGACACAGCTGGGGATACTGCTGGACTCAGCAGCGGACACAGGGGGGACAAAGCGGGACAGAGCGGGGAACACAGCAAGGACACAGCGGGACACAGCAGGGACACAGCGGGACACCACGAGACACAGTGGGACACAGCGGGGAAACAGTGGGGACACAGCGGGAAAAAGCGGGGGATACAGCAAGACACAGCGGGACACATTGGGGGACACAGCTGGACACAGCGGGGGACAGAACAGGGGACACAGCGGGAAACAGCGGGGACCCAGCAGGGGACACAGTGGGACCCAGCAGGACCCAGCAGGACACAGCGGGGACACAGTGGGGACACAGCGGGGGACAGCAGGGGACACAGCGGGGACACAGCGGGGACACAGCGGGACACAGTGGGACAGAGTGTGACACAGCGGGGACAGAGCGGGACACAGTGGGCACAGCGGGACACAGCGTGGGACACAGTGAGGACACAGCGGGACAGAGTGGGGGATACAGCGAGAACACAGCGGGACACAGCGGGACACAGCGGGACACAGTGGGGACCATGCAGGGGACACAGTGGGACCCAGCGGGACACAGTGGGGACACAGTGGGAAACAGCTGGGGACACAGCGGGGGACACAGTGGACACAGCGGGGACACAGGGGGGACACAGCGGGGGACACAGCAGGGACACAGTGGGGGACACAGCGGGACAGAGTGGAACCCAGCGAGACACAGCGTCGATAAAGCGGGGACACAGCGGGACACAGCGGGGTACACAGCTGGGGACACAAAGGGACACATCGGGGGACACAGCGAGGACACATCGGAACACAGCGTGGGAAACAGCGAGGACACAGCGGGACACAGCAGGACACAGCGGGGACCATGCAGGGGACACAGTGGGACCCAGCGGGACACAGTGGGGACACAGTGGGACACAGCTGGGGACACAGCGGGGGACACTGGGGGACACAGCGGGACACAGCGGGGACACAGGGGGGACACAGCGGGGACACAGCAGGGACACAGCGGGGGACACAGCGGGACAAAGCAGGACACAGCGGGACACAGTGGGGACAGAGCGGGACACAGTGGGGGACACAGCGGGACACAGCGGGGTACACAGCGAAGACACAGCGGGACACTGCGTTAGACACTGCGAGGACAAAAGGGGACACAGCGGAACACAGTGGGACACAGCGGTGGACACAGCGGGACACAGCGGGGGACACAAAAGGGACTCAGCGGGGGATACAGCGGGGGACAAAGCCGGACACCACGGGACACAGTGGGACACAGCCAGACAAAGCGGGGCACTGCGGGCACACAGCAGGACAATGCGGGGGACACAACGGGACACAGCTGGGGACACAGCGAGGACATAGCGGGACAGAGCGGGGGATACAGCGAGGACACAGCGGGACACAGTGGGACACAGCGGCGACCAAGGAGGGGTCACAGTGGGACCCAGCGGGACCCAGCGGGGACACAGTGGGGACACAGTGGGGGACACAGGGGGACACAGCGGGACAAGCGGGGACATAGTGGGGACACAGCGGGGGACACAGAGAGACACAGCAGGGACACAGCGGGAGACACAACGGGGGACACAACGGGACACATCGGGGACAGAGCGGGACACAGCAGATCACAGCGGGACACAGTGGGGGACACAGCGGGACACAGCGGATCACAGCGGGACACAGTGGGGGACACAGCGGGACACAGCGGGGGACACAGCAAAGACACATCGGGACACTGCGTTAGACATAGCGAGGACACAACGGGACACAGCGGAACACAGTGGGACACAGCGGCGGACACAAAGGGGACACAGCGGTGGACACAGTGGGGGACAAAGAGGGACACCACGGGACACAGTGGGACACAGCCGGACACAGCGGGGACACAGCGAGGACACAGCGGGGGACACAGCGGGGCACACAGCAGGGGACACAGTGGGACACAGCGGGGGATACAGCGGGAGACACAGCGGGACACTGCAGGGGACACAGTGAGGAAAGAGCGGGACACAGCGGGGACACAGCGAGGACACAGCGGGGGACACAACAGGGGACACAGTGGGACACAGCGGGGGACACAGCGGGAGACACAGCAGGACACAGCGGAGGGACACAGCGTGGGACAGAGCAGGACACAACGGGGAACACAGCGAGGACACAGCGGGACACAGCGGGGGACGCAGCGGAACACAGTGGGGGATAGAGCGTGGGACACAACGAGACAAAGTGGGGACAAATCTGGACACAGCGGGGTATACACAGCGGGACACAGCGGGGCCACAGGGTGGACACACCGGGACACTGAGGGTCAAAGGAGGGACACAGCGGTACACAGCGGGACTCAGCAGGACACAGCGGGGGACACAGCGGGACACAGTGTGGGACACAGGAGGACACAGCGGGACACAGCGGGGGACACAGCGAGGACACAGTGGGAAACAGCGGGAGAAAAAGTGGGACACAGCGGAGACACAGAAGTGGAC
>NW_012307195.1:0-2659 GCF_000151885.1 Dipodomys ordii | reverse complement strand
GGAGAAGGAGCAGCAGAAGGAGAAGCAGAAGCAGAATGAGAAGCAGAAACAGAAGGAGAACAAGAAAGAGAAGCAGGAGAATCAGAAGAAGCAGAAGTAGAAGCAGAAAGAGAAGGAGAAGAAGGAGAAGCAGAAGTAGCATCAGAAGAAACAGAAGAAGAAGAAGCAGAAGAAACAGAAGCAAAAGAAACAGAAGAAGGAGAAGAGCAGAAGCAGAAGCAGAAGGAGAAGCAGAAGCAGAAGGAGAAGCAGAAAGACAAGCAGGAGAAGCAGAAAAAGAATACGGAGAAGGCGAAAGAGAAGGATTAGGAGTAGGAGAAGCAAAAGGATAAGCAGAAGAAGAAAGAGACGCAGAAGGAGAAGCAGCACGAGAAGTAGGAGAAGCAGGAGAAGAAGAAGCAGGAGAAGCAGAAGAAACAGAAGACGCAGAAGCAGAATGAGCAGCAGAAGGAGAAATTGAAGCAGAAGCAGAAGGAGAAGCAGAAGCAGAAGGAGAAGCAGAAGTAGGAGAAGGTGAAGCAGAAAGAGAAGCAGAAAGAGAAGCAGAAAGAGAAGCAGAACGAGAAGCAGGAGAAGCAGAAGCAGGAGAAGCAGAAGCAGAAGAAACAGAAGGAGAAGAAGCAGAATCAGAAGAAGAAGGAGAAGCAGAAGCATAAGTAGAAGGAGAAATTGAAGCAGGAGAAGCAGAAGAAGCAGGAGAAGCAGAAACAGAAGAAACAGGAGAAGCCGAAGAAGCAGAAGCAGAATCTGAAGCAGAAGGAGTAACAGAAGAAGCACACTCTGAAGCAGAAGCAGAAGAAACAGTAATAGTAGAATAAGCAGAAGCAGAAGCAGCAGGAGAAGCAGAAGAAGAAGACGGAGAAGGCGAGAGAGAAGGAGTAGGAGTAGGAGAAGCAAAAGGATAAGCAGAAGCAGAAAGAGAAGCAGAAGGAGAAGCAGCAAGAGAAGTAGGAGAAGCAGAAGAAACAGAAGACGCAGAAGCAGAATGAGAAGCAGAAGGAGAAATTGAAGCAGAAGCAGAAGGAGAAGCAGAAGCAGAAGGAGAAGCATAAGAAGGAGAAGGAGAAGCAGAAAGAGAAGCAGGAGAAGCAGAAGCAGGAGAAGCAGAAGCAGAAGAAACAGAAGAAGGAGAAGAAGCAGAAGGAGAAGCAGAAACAGAAGGAAAAGCAGAAAGAGAAGCAGGAGAAGCAGAAGAAGCAGCAGCAGGAGAAGCAGAAGCAGAAGAAGCCGAAGAAGCAGAAGCAGAACCTAAAGCAGAAGGAGAAGCAGGAGAAGCAGAAGAAGCAGAACCTGGAGAAGCAGAAGGAGAAGCAGAAGCAGAAAGAGAAGCAAAAGCAGAAGGAGAAGCAGAAGAAGCAGAGGCAGTAGCAGAAGAAGCAGAAGATGCAGAAGCAGAAGGAGAAGCAGAAGGAAAAGCAGAAGAACGAGAAGGAGAAGGACAAGGAGAAACAGAAGGAGAAGCAGAAAGAGAAGCAGAAGAAGGAGCAACAGAAGGAAAAGCAGCAGGAGAAGCAGAAAGAGCAGCAGAAGGAGAAGCAGGAGATGCAGAAACAGGAGAAGCAGAAGCAGAAGAAACAGGAGAAGGACAAGAAGCAGAAGCAGAAGCAGAACCTGAAGCAGAAGGAGAAGCAGAAGAAGCAGTATCTGGAGAAGCAGAATGAGAAGCAGAAGCGGAAAGAGAATCAAAAGCAGAAGGATAAGCAGAAGAAACAGAAGAACAGAAGGAGTAGCAGTTGCAGCAGTAGGAGAAGCAGAAGGAAAAGCAGGAGAACGAGAAGGAGAAGGCAAAACAGAAGGAGAAGCAGAAAGAGAATCAGAAGGAGAAGCAGAAGAAGCAGAAAGAGAAGCAGAAGCAGAAGAAGAAACATAAGGACAAGCACAAGCAGAAGGAGATGCAGAAGGAGAAGCATGAGAAGCAGAAGAAGCAGAAGCAGAAGAAGAAGTAGAAGCAGGAGAAGGAGAAAGAAGAGCAGCAGAAGCAATAGGAGAAGCAGAAGGAGCAGCAGAAGCAGAATGAGAAGCAGAAAGAGAAGCAGTAGAAGCAGAAGAAGCAGGAAAAGCAGAAGCAGAAGAAAGAGAGGAAGAAGAAGAAGAAGAAGAAGAAGAAGAAGAAGAAGAAGAAGAAGAAGAAGAAGAAGAAGAAGAAGAAGAAGAAGAAGAAGAAGAAGAAGAAGAAGAAGAAGAAGAAGAAGAAGAAGAAGAAGGAGAAGCATAAGGAGAAGCAGTAGAAGCAGAAGAAGCAGAAGCAGGAGAAGCAGAAGCAGAAGAAAAGGAATAAGCATAAGAAGCAGAATCAGAGGAAGAAGCAGTAGGAGTAGCAGAAGGAGAAGCAGAAGGAGAATCAGAAGGAGAAGCAGAAGAAGGAGCAGCAGAAGCAGAAGAAGTAGCAGAAGGAGAAGCAGAAGAAGATGCAGAAGGAGAAGCAGAGAAGCAGAGAAGCAGAATCAGAAGGAGAAGCAGAATTAGAGAAGAGATGAGATGGAACGGCAGCAGAGCAATAGGAGAGCAGACGACAGAGAGCAGATGAGAAGCAGAAGAGAGCATTAGAGCAGAGAGCAGGAAAGCAGAGCAGAGAAGACAGAGCAGCAGCAGCAGCAGCAGCAGCAGCAGCGAGACAGGGGAGGAGGAGAGAGAAGACGAAGAAGAAGAAGAAGAAGAG
>NW_012307194.1:0-2659 GCF_000151885.1 Dipodomys ordii | reverse complement strand
TGTATCCCGCTGGGTCCCGCTGTGTCCTTGCTCTGTTATTCGTGGTGTCCCCCTCTGTCACCCACTGTGTCCCCTGCTCTGTCCTACTGTGTCCCCTGCTGTGTCCCGTTTTGTCCCGCTGTGTCCCCCACTGTGTCCCTGCTGTGTCCCTGCTGTGTCCCAGCTGTGTCACGCTGTGTCCTGCTGTGTCCCGTTGTGTCCCGCTGTAACCCTGCTGAGTCCCCCTGTGTCCCCGCTGCGTCCTGTTGTGTCGTCGCTCTGTCCTCCGCTGTGTCCCGCTGTGTCCTCTGCTGTGTCCCGCTGTGTCAGTCTGTGTCCCGCTGTATCCCGCTGTGACCCCGCTGAGTCCCCGCTGTGTCCCCTGCTGTCTCCCACTCTGTCCCCCGCTGTGTCTCACGCTTTGTCCCCGCTGTGTCCCACTGTGTCCCGCTGTGTCCCGCTGTGCCCACACTGTGTCCTGTTGTGTCCACAGCTGTGTACCACGCTGTGTAATGCTGTGTCCCCGCTGTATCTACGCTGTTCCTCGCTGTGTCCCGCTGTGTCCCACTGTGTCCTCACTGTGTCCCCCTCTGTGTCCCGCTGTGTCCCCCACTATGTCCCGCTGTGTCCAGCTGTGTCCCGCTCTGTCCCCTCTTTGTGCCCGCTGTGTCCCGCTGTGTACTCCGTTGTGTCCAGCTGTGTCACCGCTGTGTCCCGCTGTGTCCTCTCTTTGTCTCCACTGTCCCCCGCTGTGTCCCCCGCTGTGTCCCGCTGTGTCCCGCTGTGTCCCCCGCTTTGTCCCGCTGTGTCGACGCAGTGTTCCCTCTGTGTCCTGCTGTGTCACACTGTGTCCCATGGTGTCCCGCATTTTCCCCCGCTGTTTCCCCCGCTGAGTCCCCTTTGTGTCCCCACTGTGTCCCGCTGTGTCCCGCTGTGTCCTAGCTGTGTCCCCCGCTGTGTCCCGCTGTGTCCCGCTGTGTCTTCGCTGTGTCCCCCGCTGTCTCCCACTCTGTGCCCCGCTGTGTCTCACGCTTTGTCCCCGCTGTGTCTCACTGTGTCCCGCTGTGTCCTGCTGTGCCCACACTGTGTCCCGTTGTGTCCACAGCTGTGTACCACGTTGTGTAACGCTGTGTCCTCACTGTATCTACGCTGTTCCTCGCTGTGTCCCGCTGTGTCCCCCGCTGTGTCCTCGCTGTGTCCCCAGCTGTGTCCCACTTTGTCCTAGCTGGGTCCCCCGCTGGGTCTCGCTGTGTCCCCCGCTGTGTCCCACTGTGTTCCGCTGTGTCCCGCTCTGTCCCTGCTGTGTCCCCCTGTGTGCGCGCTGTGTCCCGCTATGTACTCCGTTGTGTCCAGCTGTTTCACCGCTGTGTCCCCCGCTTTGTCCCGCTGTGTCCCGCTGTGTCCTCGGTGCCTCCCCCACTGTGTCCAGCTGTGTCCCCCGCTGTGTCCCGCTTTGTCCCGCTGTGTCCCGCTCTGTCCCTGCTGTGTCCCGCTGTGCCCTGCTGTGTCGTCGCTGTGTCCCCCGCTGTCTCCCGCTCTGTCCCTCGCTGTGTCTCACGATTTGTCCTTGCTTTGTCCCACTGTGTCCCGCTGTGTCCCGATGTGTCCCCACTGTGTCCCGTGGTGTCCACAGCTGTGTAACACGCTGTGTAATGCTGTGTACCCGCTGTATCGACGCTGTGTCCCGCTGGGTCCCGCTGTGTCCTCGCTGTGTTCCCCGCTGTGTCCCACTGTGTACCCCAACTGTGTCCCCTGCTGTGTCCCCACATTGTCCGGCTGTGTACTGCTGTGTCGCCTGCTGAGTCCCCCTGTGTCCTCGCTGTGTCCCGCTCTGTCCCTGCTGTGTCCCGCTGTGAACTGCTGTGTCTCGCTGTGTCCCCCCCTGTCTCCGCTCTGTCCCTCCCTGTGTCTCACGATTTGTCCTTGCTTTGTCCCACTGTGTCCGCTGTGTCCCGCTGTGCCCACACTGTGTCCCGTTGTGTCCACAGATGTGTACCACACTGTGTAACGCTGTATCCCCGCTGTATCGACGCTGTGTCCCGCTGGGTCTCGCTGTGTCCTCGCTGTGTTCCCTGCTGTGTCCCGCAGTGTCCTCACTGGTTCCCCCGCTGGGTCCCGCTGGGTCCCCCGCTGTGTCCCACTGTGTCCCGCTCTGTCCCGCTCTGTCCCTGCTGTGTCCCACTGTGTCCCGCTGTGTCCCCCTGTGTGCGTGCTGTGTCCCGCTATGTACTCCGTTGTGTCCAGCTGTTTCACCGCTGTGTCCCCTGCTTTGTCCCGCTTTGTCCCGCTGTGTCCTCGCTGTGTCCCCCGCTGTGTCCCGCTGTGTCCCCCGCTGTGTCCCGCTGTGTCCCGCTGTGCCCGCTCTGTCCCTGCTGTGTCCCGCTGTGCCCTGCTGTGTCCTAGCTGTGTCCCCCACTGTCTCCCGCTCTGTCCCTCGCTGTGTCTCACGATTTGTCCTTGCTTTGTCCCACTGTGTCCCGCTGTGTCCGCTGTGCCCACACTGTGTCCCCTTGTGTCCACAGATGTGTACCACACTGTGTAACGCTGTATCCCCGCTGTATCGAAGCTGTGTCCTGCTGGGTCCCGCTGTGTCCTCGCTGTGTTCCCTGCTGTGTCCCGCAGTGTCCCCCGCTGTGTCCCCCGCTGTGTCCTCGCTGTGTCCCGCGCTGTGTCCCGCTAT
>NW_012307193.1:0-2659 GCF_000151885.1 Dipodomys ordii | reverse complement strand
TAGCAGGAGAAGCAGAAGCTGTAGAAACAGAAGAAGCCGAAGAATCAGAAAGGAGAACCTGAAGCAGAAGGAGAAGCAGAAGCAGCAGAAGCTTGAAAAGCAGAAGCAGAAGAAACCGAACAAGCAGAAGAAGCAGAAGGAGAATGAGAAGCAGAAGAAGAAGGAGAAAGAGAAGGATTAGGAGTAGGAGGAGCAGAAGCAGAATAAGAAGCAGGAAGAGAAGCAGAAAAAGAAGCAGAAGGAGAAACAGAAGAAGCAGAAGCAGGAGAAGCAGTAGCAGAAGCAGAATGAGAAGCACAAGAAGGAGAAATTGAAGGAGAAGGAGAATGAGACGGAGAAGCAGAAGGAGAAGTAGGAGAAGCAGAAGAAGAAGAAGCGGGAGAAGCAGAAACAGAAGAAACAGAAGGAGAAGGGCAGAAGCAGAAGGAGAAGCAGAAGAAGCAGAAGTTGAAGCAGAAGAAGAAGAAACAGAAAAAGCAGAAGAAGCAGAAGAAGAAGCAGCAGGAGAAGCAGAAGTAGAAGAAGGAGAAGGAGAAAGAGAAGGATTAGGAGTAGGAGAAACAGAAGGATAAGCAGAAGCTGAAAGAGAAGAATGAGAAGGAGAAGCAGGAGAAGCAGAAGAAGCAGAAGCAGGAGAAGCAGAAGCAGAAGAAACATAGGAAGGAGAAGAAGAAGAAGGAGAAGCAGAAACAGAAGGAAAAGCAGAAAGAGACGCAGGAGAAGCAGAAGAAGCAGCAGCAGGAGAAGCAGAAGCAGAAGAAGCAGAAGCAGAACCTGAATCAGAAGGAGAAGCAGGAGAAGCAGAAGAAGCAGCATCTGGAGAAGCAGAAGGAGAAGCAGAAGCAGAAAGAGAAGCAAAAGCAGAAGGAGAAGCAGAAGGGGAAGCAGAAGAAACAGAAGAAGCAGAGGCAGTAGCAGAAGAAGCAGAAGATGCAGAAGCAGAAGGAGAAGCAGAAGGAAAAGCAGAAGAACGAGAAGGAGAAGGAGTAGGAGAAACAGAAGGAGAAGCAGAAAGAGAAGCAGAAGAAGGAGCAGGAGAAGGAAAAGCAGCAGGAGAAGCAGAAAGAGCAGCAGAAGGAGAAGCAGAAGCAGAAGCAGAAGTAGAAGCAGAAGAAGGAGAAGCAGAAGGAGAAGCATAAAGAGAAACAGAAGGAGAAGCAGGAGAAGCAGAAGCAGCAGAAGCAGAATCAAAAGAAATAGAAGAAGGATAAGAAGCAGAAGCAGAAAGAGAAGCAGAAACAGAAGGAGAAGCAGAAATAGAAGCAGAAGAAGCAGAAGCAGAACCTGAAGCAGAAGGAGAAGCAGGAGGAGCAGAAGAAGCAGAATCTGGAGAAGAAGGAGAACCAGAAGGAGAAGCAGAATCAGAAAGAGAAGCAGTAGAAGCAGAAGAAGCAGAAGCAGGAGAAGCAGAAGCAGAAGAATCCGAAGAAGCAGAAGCAAAACCTGAAGCAAAAGCGGAAGCAGGAGAAGCAGAAGAAGCAGAACCTGGAGAAGATGAATGAGAAGCTGAAGGAGAAGCAGAAGCTGAAAGAGAATCAAAAGCAGAAGGAGACGCAGAAGAAACAGAAGAAGCAGTAGCAGTTGCAGCAGAAGCAGAAGGAGAAGCAGAAAGAAAAGCAGAATAACGAGAAGAAGAAGGAGAAACAGAAGGAGAAGCAGAAGGAGAA
This sequence comes from Dipodomys ordii, assembly GCF_000151885.1. NCBI lineage: Eukaryota > Metazoa > Chordata > Mammalia > Rodentia > Heteromyidae > Dipodomys > Dipodomys ordii. The sequence continues at coordinate 992 of NW_012307193.1, read as the reverse complement.
TCTGAAGGAGAAGCAGAAGAAGCAGAAGGAGAAACAGAAGCAGAAGAAGCAGAAGGAGAAGCAGTAGGAGAAACAGAAGCAGCAGAAGGAGAAGCAGAAGCAGAAGAAGATGCAGAAGGAGAAGCAGGAGAAGCAGAAGAAGCAGAAGCAGAAGGAGAAGTAGAAGTAGGAGAAGGAGAAGGAAGAGCCACAGAAGCAATAGCATTAGCAGAAGGAGAAGCAGAAGCAGAATGAGAAGCATAAAGAGAAGCAGTAGAAGCAGAAGAAGCAGGAAAAGTAGAAGCAGAAGAAAGAGAAGAAGAAGAAGAAGAAGAAGAAGAAGAAGAAGAAGAAGAAGAAGAAGAAGAAGAAGAAGAAGAAGAAGAAGAAGAAGAAGAAGAAGAAGAAGAAGAAGAAGAAGAAAAGAAGAAGAAGAAGAAGAAGAAGAAGAAGAAGAAGAAGAAGAAGAAGAAGAAGAAGAAGAAGAAGAAGAAGAAGAAGGAGGAGGAGGAGGAGGAGGACGAGGAGGAGGAAGAGGAGGAGGAGAAGGAGAAGGAGAAGCATAAGGAGAAGCTGCAGAAGAAGAATAAGCTGAAGCAGAGAAGCAGAAGCATAAGAATAAGTATAAGCACAAGATGCAGAATCTGAGGGAGAAGCAGAAGAAGGAGAAGGAGCAGAAGGAGAAGGAGAAGCAGATTGAGAATCCGATGGATAAGCATGAGAAGGAGATGCTGATGCTGAAGAAGCAGCATTAGGATAAGCACAAGCTGAAGAAGATGCAGAAGGATGAGCTGGCGATGCAGATTATGCTTAAGCAGATGGAGAAACAGAAGTATGAGAAGGAGAAGGAAAAGGAAGGGGCAGCAGATTCTTTATGAGAAGCTGAAGGAGAAGCTGATGCTGAATGAGAATGCTATATGAGAAGTCGTAGAATCTTATTACCCTGGAGTAGTCTTTTGTATGAGTAGTAGATGATTAGGAGTACCATGGTGAGGATTATTATGATTATTATT
>NW_012307192.1:0-2660 GCF_000151885.1 Dipodomys ordii | reverse complement strand
TGACTGACTGAGTGAGTGACTGACCCGACCCGTGTTTTGCCCCTCCCGCCGCCCCATCCACCTTGTCGACGGCGAACGCGCGCCATCTAGTGGTGGTTTTGTGAATTGCAGTTTTCTCTCATGAAATGCATGGGGGAAAAAAAAGAACAAACAAACCACGCACTGACTGACTGAGAAAACCGGCCCAGGCTGGCTGGCCCCGAGAGAGACTGCCTTCTTTTCAGAGAAGGGGTGGGGTGGGGATGATGATGTGCCTCGTTGGAGTATGGGGCCCATGCATAGGCAGGCAGGCAGGCTGGCAGGCTCGGAGTGGGACCGTTGTGTGTTGGAGCGCCAGTACAGTAGCTCAAGCCCCAGGAATGACTGGCAAGTCGAGAGGAAAAGGAGGGAGGGAGTGCGGGCGGGCGGGCGAGCGGGAGAGAGAATTCAAACGAGAGAGAGAGAGAGAGAGAGACAGACAGACAGACAGACAGACAGACAGACAGAGACAAAGAGACACAGAGAGAGAAATAGAGAAACAGAAACAGAGAGACAAGAGACAGAGACGTGGTGAATTGGTCCGGCTGGACTACATACATGCTCTGTCGCGTCCGATCTTTGAGTTTCCTCAAAGATGCACGCACGCACACACACAGAAACACTGAGATGCCCTCTGCCCCCTCTTCTCTCCTCTCCAATTCCCCGTCCCCTCCCCCCTCCCCACCCCGTCAGGCACCAGAAATGAGATCCCTCCCCTTCGCCTATTGCGTCAATTACAAACAAAAGGCAGCGTGAGATTCAAGCAAATTTGTTTTATTTTGTTCCGAGGGTAGGGTTGTGGATTTTGGTGCGGGGGGGGGGTCGGAAGTCGTGGTCGTGGTCGAGTAATCGCCTGCGGGGGGGGGTGAGGATGGACGGTTACGCCTCCTGCATGGATGGCTCGCGTTCCCCTCTGGCTGTCTGGTTGCCGCTGAGTGCTTCAGATATCACCATCCGGTCAGGAAGCAGGGGCTGGAAGATAAAGAGATATTAAAGAGATAATTAGGAGCAGGACTCCAGGGAAGCCCGAAGGCGGGGGGGGGGGGAGGGGGGAGGGAGAGAATGGTGGAGAGGAGGGGAGACGGATCTATCCAGGGAACGAGCGACTCCTCCCCCTCTCTCCCTCCCCCTCCGCAACACGTCGGCTGGCGGTCAAAACCGCGCCCTCCCCCCTCCCCGTCGTCATGGCTACGACAGAGGAAAAGCAAATGATGATAATAATGAATCATAACAACCTATATGTATGTGTATGTCAGAACTCTCACTCCCCACTGCCGGGTAGGTGAGGACTGACTGACTGAGTGAGTGACTGACCCGACCCGTGTTTTGCCCCTCCCGCCGCCCCATCCACCTTGTCGACGGCGAACGCGCGCCATCTAGTGGTGGTTTTGTGAATTGCAGTTTTCTCTCATGAAATGCATTGGGGAAAATAAAGAACAAACAAACCACGCACTGACTGACTGAGAAAACCGGCCCAGGCTGGCTGGCCCCGAGAGAGACTGCCTTCTTTTCAGAGAAGGGGTGGGGTGGGGATGATGATGTGCCTCGTTGGAGTATGGGGCCCATGCATAGGCAGGCAGGCAGGCAGGCAGGCTCGGAGTGGGACCGTTGTGTGTTGGAGCGCCAGTACAGTAGCTCAAGCCCCAGGATTGACTGGCAAGTCGAGAGGAAAAGGAGGGAGGGAGTGCGGGCGGGCGGGCGGGCGGGAGAGAGAATTCAAACGAGAGAGAGAGAGAGAGACAGACAGACAGACAGACAGACAGACAGACAGACAGAGACAAAGAGAGACACAGAGGGAGAAATAGAGAAACAGAAACAGAGAGACAAGAGACAGAGACGTGGTGAATTGGTCCGGCTGGACTACATACATGCTCTGTCGCGTGCGATCTTTGAGTTTCCTCAAAGAGGCACGCACGCACACACACAGATACATTGAGATGTCCTCTGCCCCCTCTTCTCTCCTCTCCAATTCCCTCGCCCCCTCCCCCCTCCCCCCCCCCGTCAGGCACCAGAAATGAGATCCCTCCCCTTCGACTATTGCGTCAATTACAAACAAAAGGCAGCGTGAGATTCAAGCAAATTTGTTTTATTTTGTTCCGAGGGTAGGGTTGTGGATTTTGGTGCGGGGGGGGGTCGGAGGTCGTGGTCGTGATCGAGTAATCGCCTTCGGGGGGGGGGTGAGGATGGACGGTTACGCCACCTGCATGGATGACTCGCGTTCCCCTCTGGCTGTCTGGTTGCCGCTGAGTGCTTCAGATATCACCATCCGGTCAGGAAGCAGGGGCTGGAAGATAAAGAGATATTAAAGAGATAATTAGGAGCAGGACTCCAGGGAAGCCCGAAGGCGGCGGGGTGCGGGGCGAGGGGGGAGGGAGAGAATGGTGGATTTTCAGCCATCCTCTTTCTTACTCACCCACCTTTAATCCTTCTACCTGAAATCCCCTCCTCTTCATGTCCACCTCTGAAAATTATCCCAATAACTGCACACCCCTATTTTCAAACACATTCGCGAGAGACTTTTCCGCGACACCTGTCCCTGCTATTCCCTGCCTACATACCCCCTGTAGACTTAACCAAGCGATTTCCAATACCTGTTCCTTTCTGTGCCTCCACGATCTCCCCATACTCTCACTATTAAAAGG
>NW_012307191.1:0-2660 GCF_000151885.1 Dipodomys ordii | reverse complement strand
CCGCTGTCACCTGCTTTGTCCCACGCTGTGTCCCGCTGTGACCCGCTGTGTCCCCCGCTGTGTCCCCTGCTGTGTCCCACTGTGTCCCTGCTGTGACCCGCTGTGTCCCGCTGTGTTCCCGCTGTGTCACCGCTGTGTCCCGCTGTGTACCCCGCTTTGTCCAGCTTTGTCCCCGCTGTGTCTCGTTGTGTCCCACATTCTGTCCCCCACTGTGTTCCGCTGTTTACCCCTCTGTGTCCCGCTGTGTCCCCGCAGCGTCACCGCTGTTTCCCGCTGTGTCCCTCTGTGTTCCGTGGTGTCCTGCTTTGTCCCCCGCTGTTTCCCCCGCTGAGTCCCCGCTGTGTCCCCGCTGTGTCCTGCTGTGTCCTCGCTGTGTCCCCCGCTGTCTACCGCTCTGTAGCCCGCTGTGTCTCACGCTGTGTCCCTGCTGTGTCCCCGCTGTGTCCCGCTGTGTCCTCGCTGTGTCCCATGCTGTGTTCCGCCGTGTCCCCCGCTGTGTCCCGCTGTGTCCCGCTGTGTCCCGCTGTGTACTGCTGTGTCCCCCGCTGAGTCCCGCTGTGTCACAGCTGTGTCCCGCTGTGTCCCACATGTATCCCACGCTGTGTCCTGCTGTGTCCCCCAATGTGTCCCGTTTTGTCCCGCTGTGTTACCCGCTGTGTCCCTGCTGTGTCCCCACTGTGTCCCTCTGTGTCCCGCTGTGTCCTCTCTGTGTCCCACGCTGTGTTCCGCAGTTTCCTCCCTGTGTCGCCTGCTGTGTCCTGTTGTGTCCCCAGCTGTGTACCCCGCTGTGTCCCGCTGTGTCCCGCTGGGTCCTGCTGTGTCCTGCAGTGTCCCCGCTGTGTCCTGCTGTGTCACACTGTGTCCCGTGGTGTCCCGCTTTGTCCCCCGGTCTGTCCTCACTGTGTCCCCCGCTGTGTCCCACTGTGTCCCCCGCTGTGACCCGCTGTGTCCCGCTGTGTCCCCCGCTGTGTCCCTGCTGTGTCCCCGGTGTGTTCCGCTGTGTCACGCTGTGTACTGCTGTGTCCCCCGCTGAGTTCCGCTGTGTTCCCGCTGTGTCCCAATGTGTCCTCGCTATGTCACGCTGTCCCGCTCTGTCCCCGCTGTATCCCGCTGTGTCCAGCTGTGTCCCCGCTGTGTTCCGCTATGTCCCGTCTCTGCCCCCTGCTGTCCCCAACTGTGTCCCCCCCTGTGTCCCGCTGTGTCCCGCTGTGTCCCCCGCTTTCTCCCGCTGTGTCCCTGCAGTGTCCCCGCTGTGTCCCGCTGTGTCACACTGTGTCCCGTGGTGTCCCGCTTTTTCCCCCTCTGTGTCCTCGCTGTGTTTCCCGCTGTGTCCCGCTGTGTACCACTCTGTGTCCCCCGCTGTGTCCCGCTGTGTACCCCGCTGTGTCCAGCTGTGTCCTCGCTGTATCCCCTGCTGTCTCCTGCTTTGTCCCACACTGTGTCCCGCTGCGACCCGCTGTGTCCTCGCTGTGTCCCCCGCTGTGTCCCGCTGTGTCCCCGCTGTGTCCCATGCTGTGTCCCACTGTGTCCCGCTGTGTACCCTGCTGTGTCCCGCTAGGTTCCCGCTGTGTCCCCGCTGTGTCCCCTGCTGTGTCCCACTGTGTCCCGCTGTGTACCCTGCTGTGTCCCGCTATGTTCCCGCAGTGTCCCCGCTGTTTCCCGCTGTGTCCCGCTGTGTCCCGTGGTGTCCCGCCTTGTCCCCCGCTGTGTCCCCCGGTGAGTCCCCGCTGTGTCCCTGCTGTGTCCCTCTGTGTCCGCGCTGTGTCACACCCTGTGTTCCGATGTGTCCTCGTTTTGTCCCCTGCTGTGTCCCGTTGTGTCCCCAGCTGTGTACCCCGCTGTGTCCCCACTGTATCGATGCTGTGTCCCGCTGGGTCCCTCTGTGTCCTCCCTGTGTCCCCCGCTGTGTCCCGCTGTGTTTAGTTCTTTGTCCATGCTGTGTCCCGCTGTGTCCCGCTGTGTCCCGCTGTGTCCCGATGTGTCCTCGCTGTGTCCCACGCTGTGTTCCGCTGTTTCCTCGCTGTGTCCCCCAAAGTGTCCCTTTGTGTCCCCAGCTGTGAAACCCGATGTGTCCTGCTGTGTCCCCGCTGTATCGACACTGTGTCCCGCTGTGTACCCCGCTGTGTCCAGCTGTGTCCCAGCTGTGTCCCGCTGTGTCCCCTTTCTATCCCCCACTGTGTCCCCCGCTGTTTCCTGCTGTGTGCCCTGCTTTGTCTCGCTGTGTCCCTGCAGTTTCCCCGCTGTGTACCGCTGTGTCCTCGCTGTGTGCCCCGCTTTGTCCCGCTGTGTACCCCTCTGTGTCCCCCTCTGTGTCCCGCTGTTTCCCGCTGTATCCTCGCTGTGTCCCTGCTGTGTCCCCTCTGTGTCCCACTGTGTCCCGTTGTGTACTGCTGTGTCCCCCGCTGTGTCCCAATGTGTCCTCGCTGTGTCCCCCGCTGAGTCCCGCTGTGTACCCACTGTGTCCCCAGCTGTGTCCCGCTTTGTCCCGCAGTGTCCCCGCTGTGTCCCCCGCTGTGACCCGCTGTGTCCTGCTGTGGGCCCCGCTCTGTCCCCCGCTGTGTCCCGCTGTGTCCCCCGCTGTGTCCCGCTGTGTCATTGCTGTGCCCCGCTGTGTCCTTGCTGTGTCCCGCTGTGTCCTTGCTGTGTCCCCCGCTGTCTCC
>NW_012307190.1:0-2660 GCF_000151885.1 Dipodomys ordii | reverse complement strand
CAGTGGACACAGCGGGACACAGCGGGGAACACAGCGGGACACAGAGGGAGACACATGGAGGACTCAGCGGGACAAAGTGGGGGACACAGCGGCGACTCACCGGGGGACACAGCGGGGGACAAAGCGGGACACCTCAGAACACAGTGGGAATCAGCGGGACACAGCGGGGAAACTGCGGGGACACAGGGGGACAAAGCGTGGGACACATAGGGACACAGCGGGGGACACAGTGGGGGACATAGCGGGACACAGCGGGGAACACAGCGAAGACACAGCGGGACACAGCGGGACACAGCGTCGATACAGCGGGGACACAGCGTTACACAGCGTGGTACACAGCTGTGAACACAACGGGACACAGTGGGGGCACAGCGAGACACAGCGGGACACAGCGAGGACACAGCGGGACACAGTGCTGACACTGCGGGGGACACAGCGGGGGACACAGCAGGGGACACAGCCGGACACAGCGGGACACAGCGGAGGACAAAGGGGGGACACAGCAGGACCCAGCGCGGGACACAGCGAGGACACATTGGGACACAGCGGGACTCAGCGGGGGACAGAGCAGTACACAGCGGGACACAGCGGGACACAGCGGTGGACACAGAGGAGTAAACAGCGGGACATTGCGGGGAACACAGCGAGGACACAGCGGGACACAGCGAGACACAGAGGGACACAGTGGGGACACAGCAGTAGACACAGCGGGACACAGCGAGGGACACTGCAAGACACAGCGGGGAACACAGCGAGGACACAGCGGGGACACAGCGGGGACACAGAGGGACCCAGCAGGACACAGTGGGGCACACAGCGGGACACAGCTTGGGACACAGCGGGAACACAGCAGGACACAGCGGGGGACACAGCAAGGTCAGAGCGGGACACAGCGGACACAGCGTGGGACAAAGCGGGAGATAGCAGGGGACACAGCGAGGACACAGCGGGACACAGCGGCGACACATAGAGGACTCAGCGGGGGACACAGTGGGGAACAGAGCGGGACACAGCGGGACCCAGCGGGGACAAAGCGTGAGACACAGCGGTGGACAGAGCGGGAGACAGAGGCGGACACAGTGAGGACACAGCGGGACACAGTGGGGACACAAAGGTGGCTCAGCGGGGGCCACAGCGGGGGACAAAGCGGGACACCACGGAACACAGCGGGACACAGCGTGAAACAGCGGTGAACTGCGGGGACACAGCGGGACACAGCTGGGGACAGCGGGACACAGCGGGGACACAGTGGGGACACTGCGGGACCCAGCAGGACACAGCGGGACACAGCAGGACACAGCGGGGGACACAGCGGGACACAGCGGGGGATACAGCGGGACACAGAGGGACACAGCGGGGGACAGAGCGAGGACACAGTGGGGGACAAAGTGGGGGAAACAGCTGGACACAGCGGGGAACACAGCGAGGACACATCGGGACCCAGCGGGACACAGCGTCGATACAGCGGAGACACAGCGTTACACAGCATGGTACAAAGCTGTGGACACAACGGGACACAGTGGGGGCACAGCGGGACACAGCGGGACGCAGTGGGACACAGCGGGACACAGCGGGACACAGCGGGGACAGAGCGGGACACAGTCGGACACAGCGGGACACAGCGGGGGACACAGCGGGAGACAAAGAGGGACACCACAGAACACAGCGGGACACAGCAGAAAACAGCAGTGACACTGCGGGGATACAGTGGGACACAGCGGGGGAAACAGTGGGACACAGAGGGGGACAGAGTGGGACACAGTGGGGGACACAGCCGGACACAGCAGGGGAAACAGTGGGGGACACAGCGGGACACAGCGGGACACAGCGAGGACACAGCGGGACAGAGCGGGACACTGCAGGGCACAGCGGAGGACACAGCGGGACACAGCAGAGGACACAGCGAGGACACAACTGAACACAGAGTGGGACACAGTGAGGACACAGCGGGACACAGCGGGACACAGCCGGGTCCCAGCAGTGGACACAGCGGGACACAGCGGGGGACACATTGGGACACAGCGGGGGACACATGGAGGACTCAGCGGGACAAAGCGGGGACACAACGGCGACTCACCGGGGGACACAGCGGGGGACAAAGCGGGACACCACAGAACACAGTGGGAAACAGCGGGACACAGCGGGGACACAGGGAGACAAAGCGTGGGACACATAGGGGCACAGCGGGGGGACACAGTGGGGGACACAGCGGGACACAGCGGGGAATACAGCGAGGACACAGCGGGACCCAGCGGTACACAGCGTCGATACAGCGGTGACACAACGTTACACAGCGTGGTACACAGCTGTGAACACAACGGGACACAGTGGGAGCACAGCGGGACACAGCGGGACACAGTGGGACACAGCGGGGACAAAGCTTGAGACACAGCGGGGTACAGAGCGGGAGACAGCAGGGGACACAGCGAGGACACAGCGGGACACAGCGCTGACACTGTGGGGGACACAACGGGGGACACAGCGGGGGACACAGCCGGACACAGCGGGACACAGCGGGGGACACAGGGGGGACACAGCGGGACCCAGCGCGGGACACAGCGAGGACGCATTGGGACACAGCGGGGACACAGCGGGACTCAGCGGGGGACAGAGCAGTACACAGCGGGACACAGCGGGACACAGCGGGGACACAGAGGTGA
>NW_012307189.1:0-2660 GCF_000151885.1 Dipodomys ordii | reverse complement strand
GAGGGAGAAGCAGAAGAAGGAGAAGGAACAGCAGAAAGAGAAGTAGAAGGAGAATCAGAAGGAGAATCAGAAGAAGGAGTAGCAGAAGCAGAAGAAGCAGCAGAAGGAGAAGCAGAAGCAGAAAAAGATGCAGAACGAGAAGCAGGAGAAGCAGAAGAAGCAGAAGCAGAAGGAGAAGCAGAAGTAGGAGAAGGAGAAGGAGAAGGAAGTGCAGCAGAAGCAATAGGAGAAGCAGAAGGAGAAGCAGAAGCAGAATGAGAAGCAGAAAGAGAAACAGTAGAAGCAGAAGAAGCAGGAAAAGCAGAAGCAGAAGAAAGAAAGGAAGAAGAAGAAGACGAAAAAGAAGGAGAAGAAGAGGAAGAAGAAGAAGAAGCAGCAGCATAAGGGGAAGCATAAGGAGAAGCAGTAGAAGCAGAAGCAGGAGAAGCAGAAGCAGAAGAAAAAGAATAAGCAAAAGAAGCAGAAGCAGTGGGAGAAGCAGAAGTAGGAGAAGGAGAAGGAGCAGCAGAAGGAGAAGCAGAAGCAGAAAGAGAAGCAGAAACAGAAGGAGAACAAGAAGGAGAATCAGGAGAATCAGAAGAAGCAGAAGTAGAAGCAGAAAGAGGAGAAGAAGGAGAAGCAGAAGTAGAATCAGAAGAATCAGAAGAAGAAGAAGCAGAAGAAATAGAAGCAAAAGAAACAGAAGAAGGAGAAGAGCAGAAGTAGAAGCAGGAGGAGAAGCAGAAAGAGAAGTAGGAGAAGCAGAAGAAGCAGGAGAAGCAGAAGCAGAAGAAACAGGAGAAGCCGAAGAAGCAGAAGCAGAATCTGAAGCAGAAGGAGAAACAGAAGAAGCACAATCTGAAGCAGAAGCAGAAGAAACAGAAATAGTAGAATAAGCAGAAGCAGAAGCACCAGGAGAAGCAGAAGAAGAAGAAGGAGAAGGCGAAAGAGAAGGATTAGGAGTAGGAGAAGCAAAAGGATAAGCAGAAGCAGAAAGAGACGCAGAAGGAGAAGCAGCAAGAGAAGTAGGAGAAGCAGGAGAAGCAGAAGAAACAGAAGACGCATAAGCAGAATAAGAATGAGAAGGAGAAATTGAAGCAGAAGCAGAAGGAGAAGCAGAAGCAGAAGGAGAAGCAGAAGAAGGAGAAGGAGAAGCAGAAAAAGAAGCAGAACGAGAAGCAGGAGAAGCAGAAACAGAAAAAACAGAAGAAGGAGAAGAAGCAGAAGCAGAAGGAAAAGCAGAAACAGAAGGAAAAGCAGAAAGAGAAGCAGGAGAAGCAGAAGAAGAAGCAGCAGGAGAAGCAGAAGCAAAAGAAGCCGAAGAAGCAGAAGCAGAACCTGAAGCAGAAGGAGAAGCAGTAGAAGCAGAAGAAGCAGAATCTGGAGAAGCAGAAGGAGAAGCAGAAGGAAAAGCAGAAGAACGAGAAGGAGAAGGAGAAACAGAAGGAGAAGCAGAAAGAGAAGCAGAAGAAGGAGCAGGAGAAGGAAAAGCAGCAGGAAAAGCAGAAAGAGCAGCAGAAGGAGAAGCAGGAGATGCAGAAACAGGAGAAGCAGAAGCAGAAGAAACAGGAGAAGGACAAGAAGCAGAAGCAGAAGGAGAAGCAGAAACAGAAGGAGAAGCAGAAAGAGAAGGTGGGGAAGCAGAAGAAGCAGAAGCAGGTGAAGCAGAAGCATAAGAATCCGAAGAAGCAGAAGGAGAACCTGAAGCAGAAGGAGAAGCAGGAGAAGCAGAAGAAGCAGAATCTGGAGAAGCAGAATGAGAAGCTGAAGGACAAGCAGAAGCAGAAAGAGAATCAAAAGCAGGAGAAGCAGAAGAAACAGAATAATAGAAGCAGTAGCCGTTGTAGCAGAAGCAGAAGGAGAAGCCGAAAGAAAAGCAGAAGAACAAGAAAGAGAAGGAGAAACAGAAGGAGAAGCAGAAGGAGAAGCAGAAAGAGAAGCAGGTAAAGCAGAAGAAGAAGAAGGAGAAGGAGAAACAGAAGGAGAAGCAGAAGGAGAAGCAGAAAGAGAAGCAAGAAGAAGAAGCACAAGGAGAATCAGAAGGAGAAGAAGAAGAAGCACAAGGAGAATCAGAAGGAGAAGCAGAAGAAGGAGAAGGAGAAGCAGAAGCAGAAGAAGATGCAGAATGAGAATCAGAAGGAGAAATTGAAGCAGAAGCAGAAACAGAAGGAGAAGCAGAAGCAGAAGGAGAAGGAGAAGCAGAAAAAGAAGCAGAACGAGAAGCAGGAGAAGCAGAAACAAAAAACACAAGAAGAAGGAGAAGAAGCAGAAGGAGGAGCAGAAACAGAAGGAAAAGCAGAAAGAGAAGCAGGAGAAGCAGAAGAAGCAGCAGCAGGAGAAGCAGAAGCAGAAGAAGCCGAAGAAGCAGAAGCAGAACCTGAAGCAGAAGGAGAAGCAGGAGAAGCAGAAGAAGCAGAATCTGGAGAACCATAAGGAGAAGAAGAAGAGGAAGAAGAAGAAAAAGGAGAAGGAGAGCAGGAGGAGAAGCTGAAGAGACAGACGAAGCGAAGGTCGTAGCAGAGAATGCCGAAGATGCAGAAGCAGGAGGAGAGACAGAAGGAAAAGCAGAAGAATGAGAAGGAGAAGGAGAGAGAGACAGAGAAGGCGAAAGAGAAGCGAAAGACGGAGCTGGGAAAAGAAGAGCGACAAGGGAGTGCGACATTGCCGCTGAGAGAGACGCA
>NW_012307188.1:0-2660 GCF_000151885.1 Dipodomys ordii | reverse complement strand
TTCTTCTTCTTCTTCTTCTTCTTCTTCTTCTTCTTCTTCTTCTTCTTCTTCTTCTTCTTCTTCTTCTTCTCTTTCTTTTGCTTCTGCTTTTCCTGTTTCTTCTGCTTCTACTGCTTCTCTTTCTGCTTCTGCTTCTCTTTCTGCTTCTCCTATTGCTTCTGCTGCTCTTCCTTCTCCTTCTCCTACTTCTGCTTCTCCTTCTGCTTCTGCTTCTCCTTCTGCATCTCCTTATATTTCTCTTTCTCCTTCTCGTTCTTCTGCTTCTACTTCTGCTTTTGCTTCTGCTACTTATGCTTCTTCTGTTTCTTTTGCTTCTGCTTCAGTTGCTTCTGCTTCTTAGCTTCTCCTGCTTCTGTTTCTGCTTCTTCTTCTTCTTCTTCTCTTTCGGGTTCTCCTGCTTCTGCTTCTTGTGCTTCTCCTGCTTCTCTTTCTGCTACTCATTCTGCTTCTGCTTCCCCTTCTGCTTCTGCTCCTCCTCCTTCTCCTTCTCCATCTCCTACTTGTCCTTCTCCTTCAGCTTCTGCTTCTTCTGCTTCTCCTGCTTCTCCTTCTGCATGTCCTTCTGCTTGTGCTTGTTCTTATGCTTCTTCCTCTGCTTCTGCTTCTCCTGCTTCTTTTGGTTCACCTTTTGCTTCTGCTTCTTCTGATTTTCCTGCTTCTCCTTCGGCTTCTCCCTCTGCCTCTCCTTCTGCTTCTCCTTCTGTTTCTCCTTCTCCTTCTCGTTCTTCTGCTTTTCTTTCTGCTTCTCCTTCTGCTTCTACATCTTCTCCTTCTCCCTCTGCTTCTGCTTCTCATGCTTCTTCTTTTTCTTCTGCTTCTGCTTCTCCTGCTTCTTCTGCTTCTCCTGCTTCTCTTTCTGCTTCTCCTGCTGCTTGTCCTTCTGCTCCTCCTTCTCCTTCTTCTACTTCTCCTTCTGCTTCTACTTCTGCTTCTTCTTCTTCTCCTTCTGCTTTCCTGCTTCTCATCCTTCTTTTGCTTCTTCTTCTCCTTTTGCTTCTTCTTCTTCTTCTTCTTCTTCTTCTTCTTCTTCTTCTTCTTCTTCTTCTTCTTCTTCTTCTTCTTCTTCTTCTTCTTCTGTATCTTCTGTTTCTGCTTCTCCTGCTTCTGCATTTGTGCTTCTCCTGCTTCTCTTTCTTCTTCTCATTCTTCTGCTTCTCCTTCTGCTACTCCTATTGCTTCTGCTGCCCTTCCTTCTCCTTCTCCTTCTCCTACTTCTGCTTCTTCTTCTGCTTCTGCTTCTTCTGCTTCTCCTTCTGCATCTTCTGCTTCTGCTTCTCCTTCTACTGCTTCTTCTGCTTCTGCTTCTGCTTCTCCTTTTGATTCTCCTTCTGCTTCTCCTTCTCCTTCTCGTTCTTCTGCTTTTCCTACTGCTTTTCCTTCTGCTACAACGACTACTGCTTCTGCTTCTTTTTTTTCTTCTACTTCTACTTCTGCTTTTGATTCTCTTTTTGCTTCTGCTTCTCCTTCTGCTTCTCCAGATTCTGTTTCTTCTACTTCTCCTGCTTCAGGTTCTGCTTCTGCTTCTTCGGATTCTTATGCTTCTGCTTTTTCTGCTTCCCCTCCTTCTCTTTCTGCTTCTCCTTCTGTTTCTACTTCACTTTCTGCTTCTCCTTCTGCTTCTCCTTCTGCTATTTCTCCTTCTTCTGTTTCTTCTTCTTCTGCTTCTCCTGCTTCTCTTCTTCTGCTTCTCTTTCTGCTTCTGCTTCTCCTTCTGCTTCTCCAGATTCTGCTTCTTCTCCTTCTCCTGCTTCTCCTTCTGCTTCAGGTTCTGCTTCTGCTTCTTCGACTTCTTCTGCTTCTGCTTCTCCTACTGCTGCTTCTTCTGCTTCTCCTGCTTCTACTTCTACTTTTCCTTCTGTTTCTGCTTCTCCTGCTTCTGCTTCTTGTCCTTCTCCTGTTTCTTCTGCTTATGCTTCTCCTGTTTCTGCTTCTCCTTCTTCTCCTTCTGCTGCTCTTTTTGCTTCTCCTTCTGCTTTTCCTTCTCCTGCTCCTTCTTCTGCTTCTCTTTCTGCTTCTCCTTCTGTTTCTCCTTCTCCTTCTCCTTCTCGTTCTTCTGCTTTTCCTTCTGCTTCTCCTCCTTCTGCATCTTCTGCTGCTTCTGCTACTGCGTCTGCTTTTTCTGTTTCTTCTACTTCTCCTTCTGCTTCTCCTTCTGCTTTTTCTTCTCTTTATGCTTCTGTTTCTCCTTCTGCTTCTCCAGATTCTGCTTCTTCTCCTTCTCCTGCTTCTCCTTCTGCTTCAGTTTCTGCTTCTGCTTCTTCGACTTCTTCTGCTTCTGCTTCTCATGCTGCTTCTTCTTCTGCTTCTCCTTCTGCTTTTCCTTCTGTTTCTGCTTTTCCTTCTGCTTCTGCTTCTTCTCCTTCTGTTTCTTCTGCTTCTGCTTCTCCTGCTGCTGCTAGTCCTGCTTCTCGATCTGCTTCTCTTTCTGCTTCTCCCTCTCCTTCTCCTTCTTCTACTGCTTCTCCTTCTGCTTAAATTTCTCCTTCTGCTTCTCATTCTGCTTCTGCGTCTTCTGTTTTTTCTGCATCTCCTGATTCTGATTCATCTGATTCTCCTGCTTCTCGTGCTGCTTCTCCTTCTGCTTCTCTTTCAGCTTCTGCATATCCCTCTGCTTCTCCAATTCCTATCCTTCTCTTTTTGCCTTCTCATTCTTCTACTTC
>NW_012307187.1:0-2660 GCF_000151885.1 Dipodomys ordii | reverse complement strand
GAAGGAAAAGCAGAAAGAGAAGCAGGAGAAGCAGAAGAAGCAGCAGCAGGAGAAGCAGAAGCAGAAGAAGCCGAAAAGCAGAAGCAGAACTGAAGCAGAAGGAGAAGCAGGAGAAGCAGAAGAAGCAGAATCTGGAGAAGAAGAAGGAGAAGCAGAAGCAGAAAGAGAAGCAAAAGCAGAAGGAGAAGCAGAAGAACGAGAAGGTGAAGGAGAAGGAGAAACAGAAGGAGAAGCAGAAAGAGAAGCAGAAGAAGGAGCAGGAGAAGGAAAAGCAGCAGGAGAAGCAGAAAGAGCAGCAGAAGGAGGAGCAGGAGATGCAGAAATAGGAGAAGCATAAGCAGAACAAACAGGAGAAGGACAAGAAGCAGAAGCAGAAGGAGAAGCAGATACAGAAGGAGAAGCAGAAAGAGAAGGAGAGGAAGCAGAAGAAGCTGAAGCAGGAGAAGCAGAAGCATAAGAATCCGAAGAAGCAGAAGGAGAACCTGAAGCAGAAGGAGAAGCAGGAGAAGCAGAAGAAGCAGAATCTGGAGAAGCAGAAGGAGAAGCAGAAGGAGAAGCAGAAGCAGAAAGTGAATCAAAAGCAGAAGGAGAAGCAGAAGAAACAGAAGAAGTAGAAGCAGTAGCAGTTGTAGCAGAAGCAGAACGAGAAGCAGAAGGAAAAGCAGAAGAACAAGAAGGAGAAGGGAAACAGAAGGACAAGCAGTAGGAGAATAAGAAGGAGAAGCAGAAGAAACAGAAGCAGAAGCAGAAGAAGATGCAGAAGGAGAAGCAGAAGAAGCAGAAGCAGAAGGAGAAGCAGGAAAAGCAGAAGAAGCAGAAGCAAAAGCAAAAGAAGGAGAAGCAGAGGCAGAAGAAGAAGCATAAGGACAAGCACAAGCAGAAGGAGATGCAGAAGGAGAAGCAGGAGGAGCAGAAGAAGCAGAAGATGAAGGAGAAGCAGAAGTAGGAGAAGGAGAAGGAGGAGAAGCAGAAGCAGAAGGAGAAACAGAAGCGGAATGAGAAGCAGAAAGAGAAGCAGGAGAAGCACAAGAAGCAGAAGCAGGAGAAGCCGAAAGAGAAGAAGCAGAAGAAGCAGAATCAGAAGCAGAAGTAGAAGCAGAAGCAGAAGGAGAAGCAGCAGAAGAAGTAGAATTAGAAATTGAGGCAGGAGAATGAGAAGAAGCAGAAGCAAAAGCAGAAGGCGAAGCAAAAAGAGAAGGAGAAGGAGAAGAAGCAGCAGAAGTAGAAGCAGCAGAAGAAGCAGAAAAACAAGCAGGAGAAGCAGAAGCACAAAGAGAAGTAGAAGCAGGAGAAGCAGAAGCAGAAGAAGAAGCAGTAGAAGCATCAGAAGCAGAAGCAGGAGAAGCAGAAACAGAAGAAATAAAGAAGCATAAGATGCAGAAGCAGATGGAGAAACAGAAGAAGGAGAAAGAGCAGCAGAATGTGAAGCAGAAGGAGATGCAGAAGCAGAACAAGAAGCAGAAACAGAAGTAGAAGAAGCAGAAGTTGGAGAATCAGAAGAAGCTTAAGCAGAAGCAGAAAGAGAAGGAGAAGAAGGAGAAGGAGAAGCAGAAGGAGAAGGAGAAGCAGAAAGAGAAGCAGAAGAAGCAGAAGAAACAGTAGCAGGAGAAGCAGAAGCAGAAGAAACAGAAGAAGCCCAAGAAGCAGAAGGAGAACCTGAAGCAGAAGGACAAGCAGAAGCAGCAGAAGCTGGAAAAGCAGAAGCAGAAGAAACAGAACAAGGAGAAGAAGCAGAAGCAGAACGAGAAGCAGAAGAAGAAGAAGGAGAAAGAGAAGGATTAGGAGTAGGAGGAGCAGAAGGAGAATCAGAAGCAGAAAGAGAAGCAGAAGGAGAAGCAGAAGGAGAAACAGAAGAAGCAGAAGTAGGAGAAGCAAAAGCAGAAGCAGAATGAGAAGCACAAGAAGGAGAAATTGAAGGAGAAGGAGAATGAGACGGAGAAGCAGAAGGAGAAGTAGGAGAAGCAGGAGAAGAAGCAGGAGAAGGAGAAGCAGAAGAAACAGAAGAAGGAGAAGAGCAGAAACAGAAGCAGACGGAGAAGCAGAAGCAAAAGGAGAAGCAGATGAAGCAGAAGCTGAAGCAGAAGAAGAAGAAACAGAAAAAGCAGAAGAAGCAGAAGAAGAAGCAGCAGGAGAAGCAGAAGAAGAAGAAGGAGAAGGAGAAAGAGAAGGATTAGGAGTAGGAGAAACAGAAGGATAAGCAGAAGCAGAAAGAGAAGGAGAATGAGAAGGTGAAGCAGGAGCAGTAGTAGAAGCAGAAGAAGGAAAAGCAGAAGGAGAAGCATACAGAGAAACAGAAGGAGAAGCAGGAGAAGCAGAATCAGAAGAAATAGAAGAAGGAGAAGAAGGAGAAGCAGAAAGAGAAGCAGAAAGAGAAGGAGAAGCAGAAATAGAAGCAGAAGAACCCGAAGAAGCAAAAGCAGAACCTAAAGCAGAAGGAGAAGCAGGAGAAGCAGAAGAAGCAGAATCTGGAGTAGCATAAGGAGAACCAGAAGGAGAAGCAGAAGCAGAAAGAGAAGCAAAAGCAGAAGGAGAAGCAGAAGGAGAAGCAGAAGAAACAGAAGAAGCAGAATCAGTAGCAGAAGAAGCTGAAGATGCAGAACCAGAAAGAGAAGCAGAAGGAATAGCAGAAGAACGAGAAGGAGAAATAGAAGGAGAAGCAG
>NW_012307186.1:0-2660 GCF_000151885.1 Dipodomys ordii | reverse complement strand
CTGTTTCTCCCTCTGCTTCTGCTTCTTATGCTTCTTCTTTTTCTTCTGGTTCTTCTTCTCCTGCTTCTGCTTCTTATGCTTCTACTGCTTCTTCTTCTTCTTCTTCTTCTGCTTCTACTTCTCTTCCTGCTTCTGCTTCTCCTGCTTGTTTTTCTGCTTCTTCTGCTGTTTTTTCTACTTCTCCTTCTGCTTCTCTTTTTGCTTCTCCTTCTGCTTCTGCTTCTTCTGTTTCTCGTGCCTGAATTTCTGGTTCTACTTGTTCTGCTGTTTCTCCTTCTGCTTCTGCTTCTCCTTCTGCTTCTGTTTCTGCTTCTTCTCTTTCGGCTTCTTCTGCTTCTGCTTCTTGTCCTCCTCCTGCTTCTCTTTCTTCTTCTCATTCTGCTTCTGCTTCTCCTTCTGCTTCTGCTTCTCCTCTTTCTCCTTCTCCTACTTCTGCTTCTCCTTCAGCTTCTGCATCTTCTTCTTCTCCTGCTTCTCCTTCTGCATCTCCTTCTGCTTGTGCTTCTCCTTATGCTTCTTCTTTTGCCTCTGCTTCTCCTTCTCCTTCTTTTGCTTCTCCTTTTGCTTCTGCTTCTTCTGCTTTTACTGCTTCTCCTTCTGCTTCTGCTTCTTCTGCTTCTCCTTCTGCATCTTCTTCTGCTTCTGCTTCTCCTTTTGCTTCTCCTTCTCCTTCTTCTGCTTCTCCTTCTGCTTCTTCTTCTGCTTTACCTGCTTCTCTTTCTGTTTCTCCTTCTGCTTTTCCTTCTGTTTCTCCTTCTCCTTCTTGTTCTTCTGCTTTTCCTTCTGCTTCTGCTACAACTGCTACTGCTTATACTTCTTCTGTTTCATCTGCTTCTCCTTCTGCTTTTGATTCTCTTTCTGCTTCTGCTTCTCCTTCTGCTTCTCCAGATTCTGCTTCTTCTGCTTCTCCTGCTTCTCCTTCTGCTTCAAGTTCTCCTTCTGCTTCTTCACATTCTTATGCTTCTGCTTCTCCTGCTTCTGCTTCATCTGCTTTCCCTCAATCTCTTCCTGCTTCTCCTTCTGTTTCAGCTTCTCCATCTGCTTCTGCTTCTTGTCCTTCTTGTGTTCTTCTGCTTCTGCTTCTCAAGTTTCTGCATCTCCTGCTTCTCCTTCTGCTGCTCTATCTGCTTCTCCTGCTGCTTTTCCTTCTCCTGCTCCTTCTTCTGCTTCTCTTTCTGCTTCTCCTTCTGTTTCTCCTACTCCTTCTCCTTCTCGTTCTTCTGCTTTTCCTTCTGCTTCTCCTGCTTCTGCATCTTCTGCTTCTTCTGATACTGCCTCTGCTTCTTCTGTTTCTTCTGCTTCCCCTTCTGCTGCTCCTTCTGTTTTTGCTTCTCTTTCTGCTTCTGCTTCTCCTTCTGCTTCTCCAGATTCTGCTTCTTCTGCTTCTCCTGCTTCTCTTTCTGCTTCAGGTTCTCCTTCTGCTTCTTCGGCTTCTTCTGCTTCTGCTTATCCTGCTGCTGCTTCTTCTGCTTCTCCTGCTTCTCTTTCTGCTTTTCCTTCTGTTTCTGCTTCTCCTTCTGCTTCTTCTCCTTCCTATGTTTCTTCTGCTTCTGCTTCTCCTGCTTCTCGTTGTGCTTCTCTTTCTGCTTCTCTTTCTGCTTCTCCTTCTCCTTCTTCTGCTTCTGCTTCTGCTTCTCCTTCTGCTTCTGCTTCTGCTTCAATTTCTCCTTCTGCTTCTCATTCTGCTTCTGCGTCTTTTGTTTCTTCTGCTTCTCCTGCTTCTGCTTCTCCTGCTTCTCCTACTTCTCGTGCTGCTTCTCCTTCTGCGTCTCTTTCTGTTTCTGCTTATCCTTTTGCTTCTCCTACTCCTAATCCTTCTCTTTCGCCTTCTCCTTCTTGTTCTTCTGCTTGTCCTGGTGCTTCTGCTTCTGCTTATTCTACTATTTCTGTTTCTTCTGCTTCTGCTTCAGATTGTGCTTCTTCTGTTTCTCCTTCTGCTTCAGATTCTGCTTCTGCTTCTTCGGCTTCTCCTGTTTCTTCTGCTTCTGCTTCTCCTGCTTCTCCTGCTTCTTCTGCTTCTCCTGCTTCTCTTTCTGCTTATCCTTCTGCTTCTGCTTCTCCTTCTCCTTCTTCTTCTGCTCTTCTCCTTCTTTTGTTTCTTTTGCTTCTGTTTCTTCTGCTTCTTCTTCTTCTGTTTCTTCTGATTCTACTTCTGCTTCTTCTTCTTCTCCTCTTTCTGCTTCTACTTCTGCTTCTTCTGATTCTCCTGCTTCTCCTTCTTGTTCTCCTTCTGTTTCTGCTTCTCTTTCTGCTTCTGCTTCTACTTCTGCTGCTCCTTCTCCTTCTCCTTTTTCTGCTTCTCCCACTGCTTCTGCTTCTTTTGCTTATTCTTTTTCTTCTGCTTCAGCTTCTCCTGCTTCTGCTTCTTCTGCTTCTACTGCTTCTCCTTATTCTTCTCCTTATGCTTCATGTTCTTCTTCTTCATGTTCATCTTGTTCTTCTTGATCTTACACTAGATCATCTTCTACAACGACATCTTATACATCATCTTCATAATCTTCATCTTAACAAATCTTCAAAAAATAATCTACTACACTGAAAAAACATACAGCACTAAAAATACTGCAAAATAAGATTCAAAGATAAAAATCTTATTAACAACTACTTATATCAATAATAGTTAAAAAATAAAATAGAGAAAATAATAAAAAAAAATAATA
>NW_012307185.1:0-2660 GCF_000151885.1 Dipodomys ordii | reverse complement strand
CTGTGTCCCCGCTATGTCCCCCGCTGTCTCCCACTCTTTCCCCCGCTGTGTCTCACGCTTTATCCCGTCTGTGTCCCACTCTGTCCCGCTGTGTCCCGCTGTGCCCACACTGTGTCCCGTTGTATCCACAGCTGTGTACCACGCTGTGTAACGCTGTGTCCCCGCTGTATATACGCTGTTCCTCGCTGTGTCCCGCTGTGTCCCCCGCTGTCTCCCCCACTGTGTCCTCGCTGTGTCCCCAGCTGTGTCCCCCTGTGTCCTCACTGGGTCCCCCGCTGTGTCCCGCTGGGTCCCCCGCTGTGTCCCACTGTGTCCCGCTGTGTCCCGCTCTGTCCCTGCTGTGTCCCGCTGTGTCCCGCTGTGTCCCCCTGTGTGCGTACTGTGTCCCGCTATGTACTCCGTTGTGTCCAGCTGTTTCACCGCTGTGTCCCCTGCTTTGTCCCGCTGTGTCCTCGCTGCGTCCCCCGCTGTGTCCCGCTGTGTCCCCCGCTGTGTCCTGCTGTGTCCTGCTCTGTCCCTGCTGTGTCCCGCTGTGCCCTGCTGTGTCCTCGCTGTGTCCCCCGCTGTCTCCCGCTCTGTCCCCCGCTGTGTCTCACGATTTGTCCTTGCTTTGTCCCACTGTGTCCCGCTGTGTCCCGCTGTGCCCCCACTGTGTCCCCTTGTGTCCACAGATGTGTACCACACTGTGTAACGCTGTATCCCCACTGTATCGACGCTGTGTCCCGCTGGGTCTCGCTGTGTCCTCGCTGTGTTCCCTGCTGTGTCCCGCAGTGTCCCCCGCTGTGTCCTCGCTGTGTCCCCCGCTGTGTCCCGCTGTGTCCTCGCTGTGTCCCCCGCTGTGTCCTGCTGTGTCCCCTGCTGTGTCCCGCTGTGTCCTCGCTGTGTCCCGCTCTGTCTCCCCCTTGTCCCTGCTGTGTCCCGCTGTGTCCCGTGGTGTCCCGCTTTGTCCCCCACTGTGTCCCCTGCTGAGTTCCCGCTGTGTCCCCGCGTTGTCCCGCTCTGTCCTCCCTGTGTCCCCCGCTGTGTCCCGCTGTGTCCCCTGCTGTGTCCCGCTGTGTCTACTGCTTTGTTCCTGCTGTGTCCCTCTGTGTCCAGCTGTGTCCCCCTGTGTCCTCACTGTGTCCCACGCTGTGTTCCGCTGAGTCCCTGCTGTGTCCCCCGATGTGCCCCGTTGTGTCCCCAGCTGTGTACCCCGCTGTGGCCCACTGTGTCCCCGCTGTATCGACGCTGTGTCCCGCTGTGTCCCACTGTGTCCTCGCTGTGTCCCCCGCTTTCTCCCGCTCTATCCCCCGCTGTGTCTCACGCTTTGTCCCAGCTGTGTCCCACTGTGTTCCGCTGTTTCCCGCTGTGCCCCACTATGTCCTGTTGTGTCCACAGCTGTGTACCACGCTGTGTAACGCTGTGTCCCCGCTGTATCTACGCTGTGTCCCGCTGGGTCCCGCTGTGTCCTCGCTGTGTTCCCCGCTGTGTCCCGCAGTATCCCCCACTGTGTCCCCCGCTGTATCCTCGCTGTGTCCCCGGCTGTGTCCCGCTGTTTCCTCGCTGGGTCCCCAGCTGTGTCCCGCTTTGTCCCCTGCTGTGTCCCGCTGGGTCCCACTGTGTCCCCCTCTGTCCCTGCTGTGTCCCGCTGTGTCCTGCTGTGTCCTCGCTGTGTCCCCCGCTGTCTCCCGCTCTGTCCCCCGCTACGTCTCATGATTTGTCCTCCCTGTGTCCCACTGTGTCCCGATCTGCCCCCACTGTGTCCCGTTGTGTCCACAGATGTGAACCACGCTGTGTAACGCTGTATCGCCGCTGTATCGACGCTGTGTCCCGCTGGGTCCCGCTGTGTCCTCGCTGTGTTCCCCGCTGTGTCCCGCAGTGTTCCCCGCTGTGTCCCCCGCTGTGTCCTCGCTGTGTCCCCCACTGTGTCCCGCTGTGTCCTTGCTGGGTCCTCCGCTGTGTCCTCGCTGTGTCCCCCGCTGTGTCCCGCTGTGTCCCGCTCTGTCCCGCTCTGTCCCTGCTGTGTTCCGCTGTGTCCTGCTGTGTCCTCGCTGTGTCCCCCACTGTCTCCCGCTCTGTCTCCCGCTGTGTCTCACGATTTGTCCTCGCTGTGTCCCACTGTGTCCCGCTCTGTCCTGCTATGCCCCCACTGTGTCCCGTTGTGTCCACAGATGTGTACCACGCTGTGTAAGGCTGTATCCCAGCTGTATCGACGCTGTGTCCTGCTGGGTCCCGCTGGGTCCTCGCTGGGTCCACCGCTGTGTCCCGCTGTTTCCACTGCTGTGTCCCGCTGTGTCCCCCGATCTCTCCCCCTGTGTCCACCGCTGTGTCCCGCTGTTTCCCCCGCTGTGTCCCGCTGTGTCCTCGCTGTGTCCCCCGCTGTCTCCCGCTCTGTCCCCCGCTGTGTCTCACGCTTTGTCCCCGCTGTGTCCCACTGTGTTCCGCTGTGTCCCGCTGTGCCCCCACTGTGTCCCTTTGTGTCCACAGCTGTGTACCACGCTGTGTCCCGCTGTGTCCCCCGCTGTGTCCTGATGTGTCCCGCTTTGTCCCGCTGTGTCCCTGATGTGACCCTCAGTGTCCCGGTGTGTCCCCGCTGTGGCCCCGCTGTGTTTGGCTGTGTATACCCCACTTTGTCCAAACTTTGTCCCCGCTGGGTCCCGCTGTGTCCTCGCTGTGGTCCC
>NW_012307184.1:0-2660 GCF_000151885.1 Dipodomys ordii | reverse complement strand
GAGAAGCAGAAGCAGAAAGAGAAGCAAAAGCAGAAGGAGAAGCAGAAGGGGAAGCAGAAGAAACAGAAGAAGCAGAGGCAGTAGCAGAAGAAGCAGAAGATGCAGAAGCAGAAGGAGAAGCAGAAGGAAAAGCAGAAGAACGAGAAGGAGAAGGAGTAGGAGAAACAGAAGGAGAAGCAGAAAGAGAAGCAGAAGAAGGAGCAGGAGAAGGAAAAGCAGCAGGAGAAGCAAAAAGAGCAGCAGAAGGAGAAGCAGGAGATGCAGAATCTTGAGAAGCAGAAGCGGAAGAAACACAAGAAGGAAAAGAAGCAGAAGCAGAAGGAGAAGCAGAAACAGAAGGAGAAGCAGGAAGAGAAGGAGGGAAAGCAGAAAGAGCAGAAGCAGGAGGAGAAGCAGGAAAAGCAGAAGAAGGAGAAGCAAAAGGAGAAGCAAAAGAAGGAGAAGGAGAACCAGAAGCAGAAGCATAAGGACCAGCACAAGAAGAAGGAGATGCAGAAGGAGAAGCAGGAGAAGCAGAAGAAGCAGAAGCTGAAGGAGAAGCAGAAGTAGGAGAAGGTGAAGGAGGAGAAGCAGAAGGAGAAGCAGAAGCAGAATGAGAAGCAGAAAGAGAAGCAGGAGAAGGACAAGAAGCAGAAGCAGGAGAAGCCGAAAGAGAAGAAGCAGAAGAAGCAGAAACATTGGCAGAAGGAGAAGCAGAAGCAGAAGGAGAAGCAGCAGAAGAAGTAGAACCAGAAATTCAGGCAGGAGAAACAGAAGAAGGCAGGAGAAACAGAAGAAGCAGAAGCAGAAGCAGAAGGAGAAGCAAAAAGAGAAGCACAAGGAGTAGTAAAAGAAGCAGCAGAAGGAGAAGCAGCAGAAGAAGCAGAAAAACAAGCAGGAGAAGCAGAAGCAGAAAGAGAAATAGAAGCAGAAGAAGCAGAACCAGAAAAAGAAGCAGTAGAAGCATAAGAAGCAGGAGAAGCAGAAGCAGAAGAAAAAGAAGAAGCATAAGAAGCAGAAATAGAAGCAGAGGGAGAAACAGAAGAAGGAGAAGGAGCAGCAGAAGGTGAAGCAGAAGGAGATGCAGAAGCAGAAAGAGAAGCAGAAACAGAAGGAAAAGTTGGAGAATCAGAAGAAGCAGAAGCAGAAAGAGAAGCAGAAGAGGGAGAAGGAGAAGCAGAAGCAGAAGGACAATCAGGCGAAGCAGAAGAAGCAGAAGCGGGAGAAGCAGAAGAAGAAGAAGAAACAGAAGAAGGAGAAGGAGCAGAAGGAGAAGCAAAAGCAGAAGGAGAAGCAGAAATATAAACAGAAGCAGAAGAAGCAGAAGCAGAAGAAACAGAAGAAGCTGAAGAAGCAGAAGGAGAACCTGAAGCAGAAGGAGAAGCAGAAGCATCAGAAGCTGGAAAAGCAGAAGCAGAAGATACAGAACAAGCAGAAGAAGCAGAAGCAGAACGAGAAGCAGAAGAATAAGAAGGAGAAAGAGAAGGATTAGGAGTAGGAGGAGCAGAAGCAGAATTAGAAGCAGAAAGAGAAGCAGAAGGAGAAGCAGAAGGAGAAACAGAAGAAGCAGAAGCAGGAGAAGCAGAAGCAGAAGCAGAATGAGAAGCACAGGAAGGAGAAATTGAAGGAGAAGGAGAATGAGACGGAGAAGCAGAAGGAGAAGTAGGAGATGCAGAAGAAGGAGAAGCAGGAGAAGCAGAAGCAGAAGAAACAGAAGAAGGAGAAGAGCAGAAGCAGAAGGAGAAACAGAAGCAGAAGGAGAAGCAGAAGAAGCAGAAGCTGAAGCAGAAGAAACTGAAAAAGCAGAAAAAGAAGAAGAAGCAGAAGAAGAACAAGCAGGAAAAGCAGTAGAAGAAGAAGGAGAAAGAGAAGGATTAGGAGTAGGAGAAACAGACGGATAAGCAGAAGCAGAAAGAGAAGGAGAAGGAGAAGGAGAAGCAGGAGAAGCAGAAGAAGCAGAAGCAGGAGAAGCAGAAGCAGAATGAAAAGCAGAAGAAGGAGAAATTGAAACAGAAGAAGATGCAGAAGGAGAAGCAGAAGCAGAAGGAGACGCAGAAGAAGGAGAAGGAGAAGCAGAAGGATAAGAATAAAGAGAAACAGAAGGAGAAGCAGTAGAAGCATAAGCAGAAGAAATAGAAGAAGGAGAAGAAACAGAAGCAGAAAGAGAAACAGAAACAGAAGGAGAAGCAGAAATAGAAGCAGAAGAAGCCGAAGAAGCAGAAGCAGAACCTGAAGCGGAAGGAGAAGCAGAAGAAGCAGAATCTGGAGAAGAAGAAGGCGAACCAGAAGGAGAAGCAGAAGCAGAAAGAGAAGCAAAAGCAGAAGGAGAAGCAGAAGAAACAGAAGAAGCAGAAGCAGTAGCAGAAGAAGCTGAAGATGCAGAAGCACAAAGAGGAGCAGAAGGAATAGCAGAAGAACGAGAAGGAGAAGGAGAAACAGAAGGAGAAGAAGAAGGAGAAGCAGAAGGAGAATCAGGAAAGGCAGAAGAAGCGGAATCAGACAGAGAAGCAGAAGAAGGAGAAGGAGAAGCAGAAGCAGAAGAAGAAGCAGATGAAAAGCCAAGCGAAGGAGATGCAGAAGGAGAAGCGGAGAAGCGAAGAAGCGAAGCGAAGGAGAGAAGAAGTAGAAGAAGCAGAATCCGAAGAAGCAGAAGCAGAAGTAGAAAGAGAAGCCGACGAAGA
>NW_012307183.1:0-2660 GCF_000151885.1 Dipodomys ordii | reverse complement strand
GGGAGGGAGAAAGAGATATTTAAGGGAAAGCCAAAGGGAAAGCCAAACCTGAGGAGAAGCAGAATTTGGGAGAAGGAGAAGGAAGTCCCCAGAATCCACCTTGAAAAGCAGAAGGAGAGCAGAAGCAATTGAGAGCAGAAAGAGATGCAGTAGAAGCAGAGAGCAGAAAGAAGAGCCGGAGAAGGGAGGAGAGAAAAGAGAGAGAGAGAGATGATGATGATGTAAGATGAGAGAGAGAGATGGAGAAGCATAAGGAGAAGCATAAGGAGAAGCATAAGAAGAAGCAGTAGAAGCAGAAGAAGCAGAAGCAAGAGAAGCAGAAGCAGAAGGAAAAGATTAAGCATAGGAAGCAGATTCAGAAGGAGAAGCAGAAGGAGAAGGAGCAGCAGAAGGAGAAGCAGAAGCAGAAAGAGAAGCAGAAACAGCAGGAGAACAAGAAGGAGAAGCAGGAGAATCAGAAGAAGTATAAGTAGAAGCAGAAAGAGAAGGAAAAGAAGGAGAAGCAGAAGTAGAATCAGAAGAAACAGAAGAAGAAGAAGCAGAAGAAACAGAAGCAAAAGAAACAGAAAAAGGAGAAGAGCAGAAACAGAAGCAGAAGGAGAAGCAGAAGAAGAAGGAGAAGAAGAAAGAGAAGCAGGAGAAGCAGAAGAAGCAGGAGAAGCAGAAGCAGAAGAAACAGAAGAAGCCGAAGAAGCAGAAGCAAAATCTGAAGCAGAAGGAGAAACAGAAGAAGCACAATCTGAAGCAGAAGCACAATCTGAAGCAGAAGCAGAAGAAACAGAAATAGAAGAATAAGCAGAAGCAGAAGCAGAAGCAGCAGGAGAAGCAGAAGAAGAAGAAGGAGAAGGCGAAAGAGAAGGATTAGGAGTAGGAGAAGCAACAGGATAAGCAGAAGCAGAAAGAGACGCAGAAGGAGAAGCAGCACGAGAAGTAGGAGAAGCAGGAGAAGCATAAGCAAGAGAAGCAGAAGAAACAGAAGACGCAGAAGCAGAATGAGAAGCAGAACGAGAAATTGAAGCAGAAGGAGAAGGAGAAGCAGAAGGAGAAGCAGAAGAAGGAGAATGAGAAGGAGAAGCAGAAAGAGAAGCAGAAAGAGAAGCACAACCAGAAGCAGGAGAAGCAGAAGCAGGAGAAGCAGAAGCAGAAGAAACATAAGAAGGAGAAGAAGCAGAAGCAGAAGGAGAAGCAGAAACAGAAGGAAAAGCAGAAATAGAAGCAGGAGCAGCAGAAGAAGCAGCAGCAGGAGAAGCAGAAGTAGAAGAAGCCGAAGTAACAGAAGCATAACCTGAAGCAGAAGGAGAAGCAGGAGAAGCAGAAGAAGCAGAACCTGGAGAAGCAGAAGGAGAAGCAGAAGCAGAAAGAGAAGCAAAAGCATGATTGGAGAAGCATAAGGAGAAGCAGAAGAAACAGAAGAAGCAGAGGCAGTAGCAGAAGAAGCAGAAGATGCAGAAGCAGAAGGAGAAGCAGAAGCAGTAGTAGAAGCAGAAGAAGGAGAAGCAGAAGGAGAAGCATAAAGAGAAACAGAAAGAGAAGCAGGAGAAGCAGAAGCAGGAGAAGCAGAATCAGAAGAAATAGAAGAAGGAGAAGAAGCAGAAGCAGAAAGAGAAGCAGAAACAGAAGGAGAAGCAGAAAAAGAAGCAGAAGAAGCCGAAGAAGCAAAAGCAGAACCTAAAGCAGAAGGAGAAGCAGAAGAAGCAGAATCTGGAGAAGAAGAAGGAGAACTAGAAGGAGAAGCAGAAGGAGAAAGAGAAGCAAAAGCAGAAGGAGAAGCAGAAGAAACAGAAGAAGCAGAATCAGTAGCAGAAGAAGCTGAAGATGCAGAAGCAGGAAGAGAAGCAGAAGGAATAGCAGAAGAACGAGAAGGAGAAATAGAAGGAGAAGCAGAAGGAGAAGCAGGAAAAGCAGAAGAAACAGAAGCAGACGGAGAAGCAGAAGAAGGAGAAGGAGAAGCCAGAGCAGAAGAAGAAGCAGAAGGAAAAGCACAAGCAGAAGGAGATGCAGAAGGAGAAGTAGGAAATGCAGAAGAAGCAGAAGGAGAAGGAGAAGGAGAAGAATCAGAATCAGAAGAAGCAGAAGCAGAAATAGAAAGAGAAGCAGACGAAGAGAAGCTGAACGAGAAGCAGGAGAAGCAGAAGAAGCACAAGCGGGAGAAGCAGAAGAAGAAGAAACAGAAGAAGGAGAAGGAGCAGAACCAGAAGGAGAAGCAGAAGGAGAAGCAGAAAGAGAAGCAGGAAAAGCAGAAGAAGCAGAAGCAGGAGAAGCAGAAGGAGAAGAAACAGGAGAAGGACAAGAAGCAGAAAGAGAAGCAGTAGAAGCAAAAGAGGCAGGAAAAGCAGAAGCAGAAGAAAGAGAAGAAGAAGAAGACGAAGAAGAAGAAGAAAAAGAAGAAGAAGAAGAAGAAGAAGAAGAAGAAGAAGAAGAAGAAGAAGAAGAAGAAGAAGAAGAAGAAGAAGAAGAAGAAGAAGAAGAAGAAGGAGAAGCATAAGGAGAAGCATAAGGAGAAGTATAAGGAGAAGCAGTAGAAGGAGAAGAAGCAGAAGCAGCAGAAGCTGAAGCAGAAGAAAAACAATAAGCAAAAGAAGCAGAAGCCGAAGCAGTGAGAGAAGCAGAAGAAGGAGAAGGAGCAGCAGAAGGAGAAGCAGAAGCAGAAAGAGAATGAT
>NW_012307182.1:0-2660 GCF_000151885.1 Dipodomys ordii | reverse complement strand
TCACAGCAGAAGGAGAAGATGAGCAGAAGAAGATGCAGAAGGAGAAGATGGATGAAGCAAAAGAAGCAGACGCAGAAGAAGTAGAAATAGGAGAAGGAGAAGGAAGAGCAGCAGAAGCAATAGGAGAAGCATAAGGAGAAGCAGAAGCAGAATGAGAAGCAGAAAGAGAAGCAGTACAAGCAGAAGAAGCAGGAAAACAGAAGCAGAAGAAAGAGAAGAAGAAGAAGAAGAAGAAGAAGAAGAAGAAGAAGAAGAAGAAGAAGAAGAAGAAGAAGAAGAAGAAGAAGAAGAAGAAGAAGAAGAAGAAGAAGAAGAAGAAGAAGAAGAAGAAGGAGAAGGAGAAGAAGGAGAAGAAGAAGAAGAAGAAGAAGAAGAAGAAGAAGAAGAAGAAGAAGAAGAAGAAGAAGAAGAAGAAGAAGAAGAAGAAGGAGAAGAAGGAGAAGAAGAAGATGAAGCATAAGGAGAAGCATAAGGAGAAGCATAAGGAGAAGCAGTAGAAGCAGAAGAAGCAGAAGCAGGAGAAGCAGAAGCAGAAGAAAAAGAATAAGCAAAAGAAGCAGAAGCAGAAGCAGTGGGAGAAGCAGAAGAAGGAGAATTAGAAGGAGCAGCAGAAGGAGAAGCAGAAGCAGAAAGAGAAGCAGAAACAGAAGGAGAACAAGACGGAGAAGCAGGAGAATCAGAAGAAGCAGAAGTAGAAGCAGAAAGAGGAGAAGAAGGAGAAGCAGAAGTAGAATCAGAAGAAACAGAAGAAGAAGAAGCAGAAGAAACAGAAGCAAAAGAAACAGAAGAAAGAGAAGAGCAGAAGCAGAAGCAGAAGGAGAAGCAGAGGCAGAGGAGAAGCAGAAAGAGAAGCAGGATTAGCAGAAGAAGCAGAAGAAGCAGAAGCAGAAGAAACAGGAGAAGCCGAAGAAGCAGAAGCAGAATCTGAAGCAGGAGAAACAGAAGAGGCACAATCTGAAGCAGAAGCAGAAGAAACAGAAAGAGTAGAATAAGCAGAAGCAGAAGCAGCAGGAGAAGCAGAAGAAGAAGACGGAGAAGGCGAAATAGAAGGATTAGGAGTAGGAGAAGCAAAAGGATAAGCAGAAGCAGAAAGAGACGCAGAAGGAGAAGCAGCACGAGAAGTAGGAGAAGCAGGAGAAGCAGAAGCAGGAGAAGCAGAAGCATAACAATCCGAAGAAGCAGAAGCAGAACCTGAAGAAGAAGGAGAAGCAGGAGAAGCAGAAGAAGCAGAAGCAGAAGGAGAAGTAGAAGTAGGAGAAGGAGAAGGAAGAGCCGCAGAAGCAATAGGAGAAGCAGAAGGAGAAGCAGAAGCAGAATGAGAAGCAGAAAGAGAAGCAGTAGAAGCAGAAGAAGCAGGAAAAGAAGAAGCGGAAAAAAGAGAAGAAGAAGAAGAAGAAGAAGAAGAAGAAGAAGAAGAAGAAGAAGAAGAAGAAGAAGAAGAAGAAGAAGAAGAAGAAGAAGAAGAAGAAGAAGAAGGAGAAGCATAAGGAGAAGAAGTAGAAGCAGAAGAAGCAGAAGCAGGAGAAGCAGAAGCAGTAGAAGCAGAAGCAGGAGAAGCAGAAGCAGTAGAAAAAGAATAAGCATAAGAAGAAGAATCAGAGGGAGAAGCAGAAGAAGGAGAAGGAACAGCAGAAAGAGAAGTAGAAGGAGAATCAGAAGGAGAATCAGAAGAAGGAGTAGCAGAAGCAGAAGAAGCAGCAGAAGGAGAAGCAGAAACAGAAAAAGATGCAGGACGAGAAGCAGGAGAAGCAGAAGAAGCAGAAGCAGAAGGAGAAGCAGAAGTAGGAGAAGGAGAAGGAGAAGGAAGTGCAGCAGAAGCAATAGGAGAAGCAGAAGGAGAAGCAGAAGCAGAATGAGAAGCAGAAAGAGAAACAGTAGAAGCAGAAGAAGCAGGAAAAGCAGAAGCAGAAGAAAGAGAAGAAGAAGAAGAAGACGAAAAAGAAGAAGAAGAGGAAGAAGAAAAGAAGCAGCAGCATAAGGAGAAGCATAAGGAGAAGCATAAGAAGAAGCGGTAGAAGCAGAAGCAGGAGAAGCAGAAGGAGAAGAAAAAGAATAAGCAAAAGAAGCAGAAGCAGTGGGAGAAGCAGAAGTAGGAGAAGGAGAAGGAGCAGCAGAAGGAGAAGCAGAAGCAGAAAGAGAAGCAGAAACAGAAGGAGAACAAGAAGGAGAAGCAGGAGAATCAGAAGAAGCAGAAGTAGAAGCAGAAAGAGGAGAAGAAGGAGAAGCAGAAGTAGAATCAGAAGAAACAGAAGAAAGAGGCACAATCTGAAGCAGAAGCAGAAGAAACAGAAAGAGTAGAATAAGCAGAAGCAGAAGCAGCAGGAGAAGCAGAAGAAGAAGACGGAGAAGGCGAAATAGAAGGATTAGGAGTAGGAGAAGCAAAAGGATAAGCAGAAGCAGAAAGAGACGCAGAAGGAGAAGCAGCACGAGAAGTAGGAGAAGCAGGAGAAGCAGAAGCAGGAGAAGCAGAAGCATAAGAATCCGAAGAAGCAGAAGCAGAACCTGAAGAAGAAGGAGAAGCAGGAGAAGCAGAAGAAGCAGAAGCAGAAGGAGAAGTAGAAGTAGGAGAAGGAGAAGGAAGAGCCGCAGAAGCAATAGGAGAAGCAGAAGGAGAAGCAGAAGCAGAATGAGAAGCAGAAAGAGAAGCAGTAGAAGCAGAA
>NW_012307181.1:0-2661 GCF_000151885.1 Dipodomys ordii | reverse complement strand
CCCCCCCCCCCGCAGGCGATTATTCGACCACGACCACGACCTCCGACCCCCCTCCCCCGCACCAAAATCCACAACCCTACCCTCGGAACAAAATAAAACAAATTTGCTTGAATCTCACGCTGCCTTTTGTTTGTAATTGACGCAATAGGCGAAGGGGAGGGATCTCATTTCTGGTGCCTGACGGGGGGGGGACGGGGGAGGGGGCGGGGGAATTGGAGAGGAGAGAAGAGTGGGCAGAGGGCATCTCAGTGTATCTGTGTGTGTGCGTGCGTGCATCCTTGAGGAAACTCAAAGATCGGACGCGACAGAGCATGTATGTACTCCAGCCGGACCAATTCACCACGTCTCTGTCTCTTGTCTCTCTGTTTCTGTTTCTCTATTTCTCTCTCTGTGTCTCTCTTTGTCTCTGTCTGTCTGTCTGTCTGTCTGTCTGTTTCACTCTCTCTCTCTCTCTCTCTCGTTTGAATTCTCTCTCCCGACCGCCCGCCCGCCCGCACTCCCTCCCTCCTTTTCCTCTCGACTTGCCAGTCAATCCTGGGGCTTGAGCTACTGTACTGGCGCTCCAACACACAACGGTCCCACTCCGAGCCTGCCTGCCTGCCTGCCTGCCTATGCATGGGCCCCATACTCCAACGAGTCACATCATCATCCCCACCCCACCCCTTCTCTGAAAAGAAGGCAGTCTCTCTCGGGGCCAGCCAGCCTGGGCCGGTTTTCTCAGTCAGTCAGTGCGTGGTTTGTTTGTTCTTTTTTTTCCCCCATGCATTTCATGAGAGAAAACTGCAATTCACAAAACCACCACTAGATGGCGCGCGTTCGCCGTCGACAAGGTGGATGGGGCGGCGGGAGGGGCAAAACACGGGTCGGGTCAGTCACTCACTCAGTCAGTCAGTCCTCACCTACCCGGCAGTGGGGAGTGAGAGTTCTGACATACACATACATATAGGTTGTTATGATTCATTATTATCATCATTTGCTTTTCCTCTGTCGTAGCCATGACGACGGGGAGGGGGGAGGGCGGAGTTTCGAACGCCAGCCGACGTGTTGCGGAGGGGGAGGGGGAGGGTGAGGAGTCGCTCGTTTCCTCAAATATGCACGCACGCACACACACAGATACACTGAGATGCCCTCTGCCCCCTCTTCTCTCCTCTCCAATTCCCCCGCCCCCTCCCCCCTCCCCCCCGTCAGGCACCAGAAATGAGATCCCTCCCCTTCGCCTATTGCGTCAATTACAAACAAAAGGCAGCGTGAGATTCAAGCAAATTTGTTTTATTTTGTTCCGAGGGTAGGGTTGTGGATTTTGGTGCGGGGGTGGGGGGTCGGAGGTCGTGGTAGTGGTCGAGTAATCGCCTGCGGGGGGGGGTGAGGATGGACGGTTACGCCACCTGCATGGATGGCTCGCGTTCCCCTCTGGCTGTCTGGTTGCCGCTGAGTGCTTCAGATATCACCATCCGGTCAGGAAGCAGGGGATGGAAGATAAAGATATATTAAAGAGATAATTAGGAGCAGGACTCCAGGGAAGCCCGAAGGCGGTGGGGGCGGGGGGAGTATATCTATATATAATATATATCTATTTCTATTTATACTATATGTACATTATATTACATATTGTATATTATTATATATTATATTAACATATATTATATAATATATCCATATCTATACTATATACTATATATATCTGTATCTATTTATAGTATATTTCTCCAGATATATAGTATATATATGTATATATATGTATGTATATATATACATGTATATATATACACACATATATATGTATATACATATATACATGTATATATATGTATAAATATGTATATATATGTATATATACATATTTATACATATATATACACATATATATGTATGTATGTGTATATATATATATATATATATATATATATACACCATAGCTCTGAATAATTACTTTTGGAATTAAATAAGGCTAAAAGCCCTGGGATATCAACTAGAATCATTGGTACAATGATGCTTTGGTAAATGGGCCATATATACATTGGAAGTCCCTTGAGATTTTAATAGTGAAAATTCTTATAGTCTAATGGGAATTGTAGTCACTGAAACAAAGAAGTCAATGAACAAGTTTATTGTCCACACATGTGTATGCATGAATATATAGTGGAATTTTGTGGTATATAGTGGAATTTTGCTCATCTATCAGGAATAATAATATGTCAGTTGCAAAGAAATAGATGGACCTGGAAAATGATTATATTAAGTAAGCCAGGCTGAGATCCAAAGGATCCATATTTTCTCTCATGTGGAAGTTAGATCTAAATTATAAATCATATTTATGTTAATATATTTATAATTATATACATATATACTTAAACATGTTAACTAGAATACAGTTTACACAGGAGAGGATTCCAAGGGTGTAACTCCTTTGAACAACTAACTTACTGTTTTAACAAAGTGAATATTAGGAAGCTGTAACAAGTGTTTGTGGAAGTGAGGTTTAACGTAAGGGACACAGACCAATGGTGAGAGGACAGTGGGTGAATGAAGTCATTATATTCAACGTACATATGTGAAAATTCAACAAGTAACTTGAGGGGATGGATAGGGTTAGGATAGATAAGGAGAAGGATGGAAGTATAACATTGATCAGATGTACTCACAACTACACACTGAATTAAA
>NW_012307180.1:0-2661 GCF_000151885.1 Dipodomys ordii | reverse complement strand
ATTTCTGCTTCTCTTTCTGCTTCTGCATCTCCTTCTGCTTCACCTTCTGCTGTTCCTTTTCCTTCTTCTGTTTCTCCCTCTGCTTCTGCTTCTTATGCTTCTTCTTTTCTTCTGGTTCTGCTTCTCCTGCTTCTGCTTCTTATGCTTCTACTGCTTCTTCTTCTGCTTCTTCTGCTTCTAATTCTCTTTCTGCTTCTTCTTCTCCTGCTTGTTTTTCTGCTTCTTCTGCTGCTTTTTCTACTTCTCCTTCTGCTTCTCTTTTTGCTTCTCCTTCTGCTTCTGCTTCTTCTGTTTCTCGTGCCTGAATTTCTGGTTCTACTTCTTCTGCTGCTTCTCGTTCTGCTTCTGCTTCTCCTGCTTCTGTTTCTGCTTCTTCTCTTTCGGCTTCTCCTGCTTCTGCTTCTTGTCCTCCTCCTGCTTCTCTTTCTAGTTCTCATTCTGCTTCTGCTTCTCCTCCTTCTCCTTCTCCTACTTCTGCTTCTCTTTCAGCTTCTGCTTCTTCTGCTGCTCCTGCTTCTCCTTCTGCATCTCCTTCTGCTTGTGCTTGTCCTTATGCTTCTTCTTCTGCCTCTGCTTCTCCTTCTCCTTCTTTTGCTTCTCCTTTTGCTTCTGCTTCTTCTGCTTTTCCTGCTTCTCCTTCTGCTTCTGCTTCTTCTGCTTTTCCTTCTGCATCTTCTTCTGCTTCTGCTTCTCCTTCTCCTTCTTCTGCTTCTCCTTCTGATTCTCCTTCTGCTTCTTCTTCTGCTTTACCTGCTTCTCCTTCTGCTTCTCCTTCTGTTTCTCCTTCTCCTTCTTGTTCTTCTGCTTTTCCTTCTGCTTCTGCTACAACTGCTACTGCTTCGACTTCTTCTGTTTCTTCTGCTTCTCCTTCTGCTTTTGATTCTCTTTCTGCTTCTGCTTCTCCTTCTGCTTCTCATTCTGCTTCTCCAGATTCTGATTCTTCTGCTTCTCCTGCTTCTCCTTCTGCTTCAGGTTCTGCTTCTGCTTCTTCGGATTCTTATGCTTCTGCTTCTCCTGCTTCTGCTTCTTCTGCTTCCCCTCCTTCTCTTTCTGCTTCTCCTTCTGCTTCTGCTTCTTGTCCTTCTCCTGTTTCTTCTGCTTGTTCTTCTCCTGTTTCTGCATCTCCTGCTTCTCCTTCTGCTTTTCTTTCTGCTTCTCTTTCTGCTTCTCCTGCTGCTTTTCCTTCTCCTGCTCCTTCTTCTGCTTCTCTTTCTGCTTCTCCTTCTGTTTTTCCTTCTCCTTCTCGTTCTTCTGCTTTTCCCTCTGCTTCTCCTTCTGCTTCTACATCTTCTGCTACTGCCTCTGCTTCTTCTGTTTCTTCTGCTTCTCCTTATGCTTCTCCTTCCGCTTTTGCCTCTCTTTCTGCTTCTGCTTCTCCTTCTGCTTCTCCAGTTTCTGCTTCTTCTGCTTCTCCTGTATCTCCTTATGCTTCAGGTTCCTCTTCTGTTTCTTCGGCTTCTTCTGCTTCTGCTTCTCCTGCTGCTTCTTCTTCTGCTGCTCCTGCTTCTATTTCTGCTTTTCCTTCTGTTTCTGCTTCTCCTTCTGCTTCTGCTTCTTCCCCTTCTTATGTTTCTTCTGCTTCTGCTTCTCCTGCTTCTCGTTTTGCTTCTCTTTCTGCTTCTCTTTCTGCTTCTCCTTCTTCTCCTTCTTCTGCTTCTCCTTTTGCTTCTCCTTCTGCTTCAATTTCTCCTTCTGCTTCTCATTCTGCTTCTGCGTCTTCTGTTTCTTCTGCTTCTCTTGCTTCTGCTTCTCCTGCTTCTCCTACTTCTCGTGCTGCTTCTCCTTCTTCGTCTCTTTCTGCTTCTGCTTATCCTTTTGCTTCTCCTACTCCTAATCCTTCTCTTTCGCCTTCTCCTTCTTGTTCTTCTGCTTGTCCTGGTGCTTCTGCTTCTGCTTATTCTACTATTTCTGTTTCTTCTGCTTCTGCTTCAGATTCTGCTCCTTCTGTTTCTCCTTCTGCTTCAGATTCTGCTTCTGCTTCTTCGGCTTCTCCTGTTTCTTCTGCTTCTGCTTCTCCTGCTTCTTCTGGTTCTCCTGCTTCTCTTTCTGCTTCTCCTTCTGCTTCTGCTTCTCCTTCTGCTTCTGCTCTTCTCCTTCTTCTGTTTCTTTTGCTTCTGTTTCTTCTGCTTCTTCTTCTTCTGTTTCTTCAGATTCTACTTCTGCTTCTCCTTCTTCTCCTTCTCTTTCTGCTTCTTCTGATTCTCCTGCTTCTCCTTCTTGTTCTCCTTCTGTTTCTCCTTCTCTTTCTGCTTCTGCTTCTCCTTCTGCTGCTCCTTCTCCTTCTTCTGCTTCTCTCACTGCTTCTGCTTCTGCTTCTTTTGCTTATTGTTTTTCTTCTGCTTCAGCTTCTCCTGCTTCTGCTTCTTCTCCTTCTACTGCTTCTCCTTATACTTCTCCTTATGCTTCTCCTTATGCTTCTCCTTCTTCTTCTTCTTCCTTCTGCTTCTGCTTTTCCTGCCTCTTCTGCTTCTACTGCTTCTCTTTCTGCTTCTTGTCCTTCTCCTGTTTCTTCTCCTTCTGCTTCTCCTGCTTCTGCTTCTTCTGCTTTTCCTGCTTCTCTTTCTGCTTCTCCTTCTGCTTCTCCTTCTGGTTCTGCTCCTTCTCCTTCTTCTGTTTCTTCTTCTTCTGCTTCTCCCGCTTCTGCTTCTTCTGCTTCTCGTT
>NW_012307179.1:0-2661 GCF_000151885.1 Dipodomys ordii | reverse complement strand
AAGCAGGACACCACGGGACAGTGTGACACAGCGGAACACAGCGGGGACACTGCGGGGACACAGCGGTACAAAGCGGGGGACACAGCGGGGATAAAGCGGGGGACACAGCGGGGGACAAAGCGGGACACCACCGAACACAGAGGGTCACAGCGGGAAACAGCGGTGACCCTGTGGGGACACAGCGGGACCCAGTGGGGGACACAGCGGGACACAGCGGGGACTCACCTGGGGACACAGCGAAGGACAAATTGGGACACCACGGGACACAGTGGGACACAGCGGGACACAGCGGGGACACTGCGGGAACATAGCGGGACACAGCGGGGTACACAGCAGGACACAGCAGTGGACACAGCGGGAACACAGCTGGACACAGCGGGGTACACAGTGGGACACAGGGGGCACACAGTGGGGACACAGCGGGGGACATAGCGGGACACAGCGGGTCACAGCGGGGGACACAGCAGGGCACCGCAGAGGACAGAGAGGGGACACAGCGGACACAGCGGGGGACACAGGGGGACACAGCGGGACACAGCAGGGCCAGAGCGGGACACAGCGGGACACAGCGGGGACACTGCGGGAACATAGCGGGACACAGCGGGGTACACAGCAGGACACAGCAGTGGACACAGCGGGAACACAGCTGGACACAGCGGGGTACACAGTGGGACACACGGGGGCACACAGTGGGGACACAGCGGGGGACACAGCGGGACACAGCGGGTCACAGCGGGGACACAGCGGGGGACACAGCGGGGGACAGCAGAGGACAGAGAGGGGACACAGCGGACACAGCGGGGTACACAGAGGGACACAGCGGGCACACAGTGGGGACACAGCGGGACAAAGCAGGACACAGCGGGGACAGAGCAGGACAGAGCGTGACACAGCGAGGACACATTGGGACACAGCAGGACACAGAGGAACTCAGCGGGAGACACAGCAGTACACAGCGGGAAACAGTGTGACACACCGGGGAGACAGCAGGGACACAGTGGGGGACACAGCAGGACACAGCGGGTCACAGCGGGGGACACAGCGGGACACAGCGGGGGACACAGCGAGGACACAGCGGGTCACAGCGGGACACAGCGGGACACAGCGGGGGACACAGAAGGGTACACAGCGGGACACAGCGAGAAACACAGCGAGGTCACACCGGGGGCCAAAGCGGGACAACACGGGACACAGTGTGACACAGTGTGACACAGCGGGGACACTGCAGGGGCACAGCGGGACAAAGCGGGCGACACAGCGGGACACAGCGGGACACAGCAGGAGACACAGCGGGGGACAGCAGGGGACAGAGAGGGGACACAGCGGGAGACACTAAGGGGGACAGCAGGGGACAGAGAGGGGACACAGAGGGACACAGCGGGAACACACCTGGACACAGCGGGGTACACAGCGGGACACAAGGGGCACACAGTGGGGACACAGCAGGGGACAACGCGGGACACAGCTGGTCACAGCGGGGGACACAGCGGGACACAGCGGGTCACAGCGGGGGACACAGCGGGATACAGCGGGGGACACAGAGGGGTACACAGCGGGACACAGCCGGGAACACAGCGTGGACACAGCAGGACACAGCGGGACACAGCGGTACACAGCGGGACACAGCGGGGGACACAGTGGGACACAACGGGGACACAGCACGACACAGCGGGACACAGCGGGGGACACAGCGGTACACAGCTTGGGACACAGCGAGGACAAAGCGGGACACAGTGGGACACAGCAGGGACACAGCAGGGACACAGCAGGACACAGCCGGGGACACAGCGGGACACAACGGGGAACACATCGAGGACAAAGCGGGACCCAGCAGGACACAGCGTCGATACAGAGGGGACACAGCGGGACACAGCGGAGTACACAGCTGAGGACACAATGGGACACAGCGGTGGACACAGCGAGGACACAGCGGGACACAGCGGGGACACTGCGGGAACATAGCGGGACACAGCGGGTACAGAGCGGGACACAGCGGGGTCACAGAGTGGTACACAGCTGGACACATCGGGAAACAAAGCGAGGTCACAGCGGGGGACAAAGCGGGACAACACGGAACACAGTGTGACACAGCGGGACACAGCGGGACACAGCGGGGGACACAGCGGGGAACAGCAGAGGACAGAGAGGGGACACAGCGGGACACAGCGTGTACACAGCTGGACACAGCGGGGTACACAGAGGGACACAGCGGGCACACAGCGGGGACACAGCGGGACACAACGGGACACAGCGGGGACACAGTGGGACACAGCGGGACAAAGCGGCAGACACAGCGGGACACAGCAGGCACAGAGCGAGGACACAACTGGACACAGCGGGACACAGCGGGGACACAGCGGGACACAGCCGGACACAGCGGGACACAGCAGGGGACACAGCGGGACACAGTTGGGGACACAGTGAGGACACAGCAGGACACAGCAGGGGACACAGCGAGGACACAGCGGGGGACACAGCGGCGGACACAGCGGGACACAGCGGGAAACACAGCGAGGACACAGCGGGACACAGCGTCGATACAGCGGGGACACAGCGTTACACAGCGTGGTACACAGCTTTGGACACAACGGGACACAGTGGGGGCACAGCCGGACACAGCGGGACACAGTGGGACACAGCAGGGACAAAGCGTGAGACTGA
>NW_012307178.1:0-2661 GCF_000151885.1 Dipodomys ordii | reverse complement strand
CCCTGCTGTGTCCCGCTATGTTCCCACAGTGTCCCTGCTGTGTCCCGCTGTGTCCCACTGTGTCCCGTGGTGTCCCAGTTTGTCCCCCGCTGTGTCCCCCAGTGAGTCCCCGCTGTGTCCCGCTGGGTCGCCCACTGGGTCCCGCTGTGTCTTCTGCTGTGTCCCCGCTGTGTCCCGCTGTGTCCCGCTGTGTCCTCGCTGTGTCCCACGTTGTGTTCCGCTGGGTCCTCGCTGTGTCCGCCGATGTGTCCCGTTGTGTCCCCAGCTGTGTACCCTGCTGTGTCCCGCTGTGTCCCCGCTGTATCGACGCTGTGTCCCGCTAGGTCCCGCTGTGTCCTCGCTGAGTCCCGCTGTGTACTGCTGTGTCCCCGCTGAGTCCCGCTGTGTCCCCGCTCTGTCCCGCTGTGTCCCCGCTGTATCAACGCTGTGTCCCGTTGTGTCCCGCTGTGTCCTCGCTGTGTTCCCCCTGTGTCCTGCTTTGTCCCCCTCTGTGTCCCCCTCTGTGTCCCGCTGTGTCTCCCGCTGTGTCCCGCTGTGTCCCTGCTGTGTCCCCGCTGTGTTCTGCTGTATACTGCTGTGTCCTGCTGTGTCCGCTGTATCCCCCGCTGTGTCACACTGTGTCCCGCTGTGTCCCCCACTGTGTCCCCCGCTGTGTCCTGCTGTGTCCCCCGCTGGGTCCCGCTGTGTCCACGGCTATGCCCCGCTGTGTCCCACATTTTCCCCTGCTGTGTCCCGCTGTGTCCTCGCTGTGTCCCCCGCTGTGTCCCGCTGTGTCCTCGCTGTGTCCCCCGCTGTGTCCCGCTGTGTCCCCCGCTGTGTCCTGCTGTGTCCCGCTGTGTCCCGCTGTGTCCCTGCTCTGACCCTCAGTGTCCTGCTGTTTCCCCGCTGTGTTCCGCTGGGTCCTCACTGTGTCCCGCGCTGTGTCCCGTTGTGTCCCCAGCTGTGTACCCCGCTGTGTCCCGCTGTGTCCTCGCTGTATCGACCCTGTGTCCCTCTGGGTCCCGCTGTGTCCTCGCTGTGTTCCCCGCTGTGTCCCACTGTTTCCCGCTGTGTCCCCCTCTGTATCCCCCGCTGTGTCCCGCTGTGTCCCCCTCTGTGTCCCGCTGTGTCCACTGCTGTATCTCCTGCTGTGTCCCACTTTTTCCCCCGCTGTGTCCCGCTGTGTCCCGCTGTGTCCCCCGCTGTGACCCGATGTGTCCCGCTGTGTCCCCCGCTGTGTCCCTGCTGTGTCCCCGGTGTGTTCCGCTGTGTCACGCTGTGTACTGCTGTGTCCCCCACTGAGTTCTGCTGTGTTCCCGCTGTGTCCCAATGTGTCCTCGCTGTGTCACGCTGTCCTGCTCTGTCCCCGCTGTGTCCCGCTGTGTCCAGGTGTGTCCCCGCTGTGTCCCGCTATGTCCCCTCTCTGCCCCCTGCTGTCCCCAGCTGTGTCCCACGCTCTGTCGCCCGCTGTGTCCCGCTGTGTCCCCCGCTTTGTCCCGCTGTGTCCCTGCAGTGTCCCCGCTGTGTCCCGCTGTGTCACACTGTGTCCCGTGGTGTCCCGCTTTGTTCCCCTCTGTGTCCTCGCTGTGTTTCCCGCTGTGTCCCGCTGTGTACCACTCTGTGTCCCCCCTGTGTCCCGCTGTGTACCCCGCTGTGTCCAGCTGTGTCCTCGCTGTGTCCCCCACTGTCTCCTGCTTTGTCCCACGCTGTGTCCCTCTGTGAACCGCTGTGTCCTCGCTGTGTCCCCGCTGTGTCCCGCTGTGTCACAGTGTGTCCCGTGGTGTCCCGCTTTGTCCGCCGCTGTGTCCTCGCTGTGT
Organism: Dipodomys ordii; assembly: GCF_000151885.1. Taxonomy (NCBI): domain Eukaryota; kingdom Metazoa; phylum Chordata; class Mammalia; order Rodentia; family Heteromyidae; genus Dipodomys; species Dipodomys ordii. The sequence continues at coordinate 865 of NW_012307178.1, read as the reverse complement.
TTCCCGCTGTGTTCCGCTGTGTACCACTCTTTGTCCCCCGCTGTGTCTCGCTGTGTATCCCGCTGTGTCCAGCTGTGTCCTCGCTGTGTCCCCTGCTGTCTCCCGCTTTGCCCCATGCTGTGTCCCGCTGTGTACCCCGCTGTGTCCAGCTATGTCCTCGCTGTGTCCCTCGCTGTCTCTGCTTTGTCTCACGCTGTATCCCGCTGTGACCCGCTGTGTCTTCACTGTGTCCCCCGCTGTGTCCCGCTGTGTCCCCGCTGTGTCCCACGCTGTGTCCCGCTGTGTACCCCGCTGTGTCCCGCTATGTTCCCGCAGTGTCCCCGCTGTGTCCCGCTGTGTCCCACTGTGTCCCGTGGTGTCCCAGTTTGTCCGCCGCTTTGTCCCCCGTTGAGTCCCCGCTGTGTCCCGCTGTGTCACCCACTGGGTACCGCTGTGTCTACTGCTATGTCCCCGCTGTGTCCCGGTGAGTCCCCGCTGTGTCCCGCTGTGTCACCCACTGTGTACCGCTGTGTCTACTGCTATGTCCCCGCTGTGTCCCGCTGTGTCCCGCTGTGTCCTCGCTGTGTCCCACGCTGTGTTCCGCTGGGTCCTCGCTGTGTCCCCCGATGTGTCCCGTTGTGTCCCCAGCTGTGTACCCCGCTGTGTCCCGCTGTGTCCCCGCTGTATCGACGCTGTGTCCCGCTGGGTCCCGCTGTGTCCCCACTGGGTCCTGCTGTATACTGCTGTGTCCCCTGCTGAGTCCGGCTGTGTCCCCGCTGTGTCCCGCTGTCTTCCCTGTATCCCCCGCTGTGTCCCACTGTGTCCCGCTGTGTCCCCCGCTGTGTCCCCTGCTGTGTCCCGCTGTGTCCCCGTTGTGTCCCGCTGT
>NW_012307177.1:0-2661 GCF_000151885.1 Dipodomys ordii | reverse complement strand
ACAGCGGGAGACAGAGCGGGACACAGTGGGGAACACAGAGAGAGACACAGCAGTACCCAGCGGGACACAGCATCGATACAGCGGGTACACAGTGGGACACAGCGGGGTCCACAGCTGTTGACACAACGGGACACAGTGGGGGACACAGTGGGGGACACAGCGGGACACAGCGGGGCACAGCAGGGACAAAACGGGAGACACAGTGGGGAACAGAGCAGGACACAGCGGGGGACACAGAGAGGACACAGTGGGGACACAGAGAGACTCAGCCGGGGACACAGCGGGGGAAAAAGTGGGACACCACGGGACACAGTGGGACACAGCGGGACACAGCGGGGTCACTGCGGGACACAGTGGGGGACAAAGCGGGACACAGCGGAGCACAGCGGGGACGCAGCGGGACACAGCGGGACACAGCGGGACACGGCAGGGGACACAGTGGGACACAGAGCAGGACATAGCGAGGACACAGCGGGACACAGCGGGACACAGCGGGGGACACAGCGAGGACACAGTGGGGGACACAGTGGGGGAAACAGCTGGACACAGCGGGGAACACAGCGAGGACACAGCGGCACCCAGCGGGACACAGCGTAGATACAGCGGAGACACAGCGTTACACAGCATGGTACAAAGCTGTGGACACAACGGGACACAGTGGGGGCACAGCGGGACACAGCGGGACACAGTGGGACACAGCGGGGACAAAGCGTGAGACACAGCAGGGACAGAGCTGGAGACAGCGGGGGACACAGCGGGGACACAGCGAGGACACAGCGGGACAGAGCGGGACACTGCAGGGCACAGCGGGGGACACAGCAGGACACAGCGGGGGACACAGCGGGAGACAGCGGGGGACACAGCGAGGACACAGCGGGACACAGCGCTGACACTGCGGGGACACAGCGGGGAACACAGCGGGGGACACAGCCTGACACAGCGGGACACAGCGGGGGACACATGGAGGACTCAGCGGGACAAAGCGGGAACACACCGGCGACTCACCGGGGGACACAGCGGGGGACAAAGCGGGACACCGCAGAACACAGTGGGAAACAGTGGGACACAGCGGGGAAACTGCGGGGACACAGCGGGACAAAGCGGGGGACCCAGCGGAACACAGCAGGACCCAGCGGGAAAACAGGGGGGATACAGTTTGACACAGCGAGTACACAGCGGGACACAGCGGGACCCAGCAGGACACAGCGGGGGACACAGCGGGACACAGCGGGACACAGCGGGGGACACAGCCGGACACAGCAGGGACACAGTAGGACACAGCGTGGGACAAAGCGGGAGACAGCGGAGAACACAGCGAGGACAAAGCTGGACACAGCGGGGACACAGAGGGGACTCAGCAGGGGACATAGAGGGGAAAAAGCGGGACACCACGGGACACAGTAGGACACAGCGGGACACAGCGGGGACACTGTGGGACACAGCTGGGGGACACAGCGGTGGACAGCGGGGGAAAGAGAAGGGACACAGTGGGACACAGAGGGGACACAGCTGGACACAGAAGGGTACACAGCGGGGCACAGCGGACACACAACAGGGACAGAGCTGGACACAGAGGGACACAGAGGGGACAGAGCGTGACACAGCGGGACACAGCAGGGGACTCAGCGGGACACAGCGGGGGACACAGGGAAGACACAGCTGGACACTGAGGGAGACAGAGCGAGGACACAGCCGGACACAGCGAAACACAGCGTGACACAGTGGGGACACAGCAGGGGACACAGCGGGACACAGCGGGGGACACAGAGGGACACAGCGGGGTACACAGCAGGCACAAAGCGGGACACAGCGGGGGACACAGCGAGGACAAAGCGGGACACAGCGGTGACACAGCGGGACACAGCTGGGGACACTGCGGGACACAGCAGGACACAGCGGGGACACAGCAAGGACACAGCAGGGGACACAGCGGGACACAGCCGGACACAGCCGGGGACACAGCGGGACACAGCGTCGATAGAGTGGGGACACAGCGGGACACAGCGGTGAAACAACCGGACTCAGCGGGGGACACTGTGGGACCCAGCAGGACCCAGCAGGGAAACAGCAAGGACACAGCGGGGGACACAGCGGGACACAGTGGGGGATACAGCAAGAGACACAGCGGGAGACAGAGCGGGACACAGTGGGGAACACAGAGAGAGACACAGCAGGACCCAGCGGGACACAGCGTCGATACAGCGGGTACTCAGCGGGACACAGCGGTGTACACAGCTGTTGACACAACGGGACACAGTGGGGGACACAGCGGGACACAGCGGGACACAGCGGGGCACAGCAGGGACAAAATGGGAGACTCAGTGGGGAACAGAGCAGGACACAGCGGGGGACACATAGAGGACACAGTGGGGACACAGAGAGACTCAGCCGAGGACACAGCGGGGAAAAAGCGGGACACCACGGGACACAGTGGGACACAGCGGGACACAGCGGGGTCACTGCAGGACACAGTGGGGGACAAAGCGGGACAAAGCGGAGCACAGCGGGGATGCAGCGGGACTCAGCGGGACACAGTGGGACACGGCGGGGGACACAGCGTGACACATAGCAGGACATAGCGAGGACACAGCGGGACACAGCGGGATTTGCGGGGGACACATAGAGGACACAGTGGGGGACACAGTGGGGGAAACTGCTGGA
>NW_012307176.1:0-2661 GCF_000151885.1 Dipodomys ordii | reverse complement strand
TTATCTACTATTCTGTTTCTCTGCTCTGCTCAGATTGTGCTCTCTGTTCCATCTGCATCAGATCTGCTCTGCTCGTCGGCATCTTCTGTTTCATCTGCATCTGCTTCTCCTGCTTCTCATGCTTCTTTTGCTTCTCCTGCTTCTCTTTCTGCTTCTCATTCTCATCTGCTTCTCCTTCTGCTTCTGTGTCTGCTCTTCTCCTTCTTCTGTTTCTTTTGCTTCTGTTTCTTCTGCTTCTTCTTCTTCTGTTTCTTCTGATTCTACTTCTGCTTCTCCTTCTCTTTCTCTTTCTGCTTCTACTTATACTTCTTCTGATTCTCCTGCTTCTCCTTCTTGTTCTCCTTCTGTTTCTGCTTCTCTTTCTGCTTCTGCTTCTCCTTCTGCTGCTCCTTCTCCCTCTGCTTCTCCTTCTGCTTCTGTTTCTTTTGCTTATTCTTTTCCTTCTGCTTCTGCTTCTCTTGCTTCTGCTTCTTCTGCTTCTACTGCTTCTTCTTATGCTTCTCCCTCTCTTTCTCCTTCTCCTTCTTCTTCTCCTTCTCTTTCTCCTTCTCCTTCTTCTTCTTCTTCTTCTTCTTCTTCTTCTTCTTCTTCTTCTTCTTCTCCTTCTTCTTCTTCTTCTTCTTCTTCTTCTTCTTCTTCTTCTTCTTCTTCTTCTTCTTCTTCTTCTTCTTCTTCTTCTTCTTCTTCTTCTTCTTCTTCTTCTTCTCTTTCTTTTGCTTCTGCTTTTCCTGCTTCTTCTGCTTCTACTGCTTCTCTTTCTGCTTCTTATTCTGCTTCTGCTTCTCCTTCTGCTTCTCCTATTGCTTCTGCTGCTCTTCATTCTCCTTCTCCTACTTCTGCTTCTCCTTCTGCTTCTGCTTCTCCTTCTGCTTCTCCATATATTTCTCTTTCTCCTTCTCGTACTTCTGCTTCTACTTCTGCTTTTGCTTCTGCTACTTATGCTTCTTCTGTTTCTTTTGCTTCTGCTTCAGTTGCTTCTGCTTCTTAGCTTCTCCTGCTTCTCCTGCTTCTGTTTCTGCTTCATCTTCTTCTTCTCTTTCGGGTTCTCCTGCTTCTGCTTCTTGTGCTTCTCCTGCTTCTCTTTCTGCTACTCATTCTGCTTCTGCTTCTCCTTCTGCTTCTGCTTCTCCTCCTTCTCCTTCTCCTTCTCCTACTTCTGCTTCTCCTTCAGCTTCTGCTTCTTCAGCTTCTCCTGCTTCTCCTTCTGCATTCCTTCTGCTTGTGCTTGTTCTTATGCTTCTTCTTCTGCTTCTGCTTCTTCTGCTTCTTTTGGTTCACCTTTTGCTTCTCCTGCTTCTCCTTCTGCATCTCCTTCTGCTTGTGCTTGTTCTTATTCTTCTTCTTCTGCTTCTGCTTCTCCTGCTTCTTTTGGTTCACCTTTTGCTTCTGCTTCTTCTGCTTTTCCTGCTTCTCCTTCGGCTTCTCCCTCTGCCTCTCCTTCTGCTTCTCCTTCTGTTTCTCCTTCTCCTTCTCGTTCTTCTGCTTTTCCTTCTGCTTCTCCATCTGCTTCTACATCTTCTCCTTCTCCCTCTGCTTCTGCTTCTCATGCTTCTTCTTTTTCTTCTGCTTCTGCTTCTCCTGCTTCTGCTTCTTCTGCTTCTCCTGCTTCTCTTTCTGCTTCTCCTTCTGCTTCTCCTTCTGCTTCTTCCTCTTCTGCTTCTGCTTCTCCTGCTTCTCCTTCTCCTTTTGCTCCTTCTTCTCCTTTTGCTGCTTCTTCTTCTTCTGCTTCTCCTGCTTCAGCTTCTTCTGCTTCTCCTTCTACTCTTTCTCCTTCTCCTTCTGCTTCTGTTTCTACTTCTGCTTCTGCTTCTGCTCTTCTCCTTCTTCTGTTTCTTCTGCTCTTCTCCTTCTTCTGTTTCTTCTGCTTCTGCTTCTCCTGCTTCTTCTGCTTCTGCTTCTCTTTCTGCTACTCCTTCTCCTTCTTCTGTTTCTTACACTCCTTCTGCTTCTTTTGCTTATTCTTTTTCTTCTGCTTCTGCTTCTTCTGCTTCTCATGCTTCTGCTTCTTCTGTTTCTCCTTCTGCTTCTCCTTCTTCTTCTCCTTCTGCTTCTGCTTATCCTTCTGCTTCTCCTACTCCTAATCCTTCTCTTTTTCCTTTTCCTTCGTTTTCTCCTGCTTCTCTCTCTGCTTCTCCTTCTCCTTCTCCTTCTCCTTCTCCTTCTCCTTCTCCTTCTCCTTCTCCTTCTCCTTCTTCTTCTTCTTCTTCTTCTTCTTCTTCTTCTTCTTCTTCTTCTTCTTCTTCTTCTTCTTCTTCTTCTTCTTCTTCTTCTTCGTATGCTTCTGCTTCTATTTCTGCTTCTGCTTATTATTCTTCTGCTTCTCCTTCTCCTTCTTCTGCTTCTCCTTCTGCTTCTCCTTCTGCTTCTGCTTCAATTTCTCCTTCTTCTGCTTCTCATTCTGCTTCTTCTTCTGCTTCCCATGCTTCTGCTTCTTCCGCTTCTCCTTCTGATTCTCCTTCTTCTTCCCCTTCTGCTTAGCCTTCTGCTTCTCCTACTCCGAATCCATCTCTTTCTCCTTCTCCTTCTTTTTCTCCTGCTTCTCCCTCTACTTCTACTTCTCCTTCTCCTTCTTCTTCTTCTTCTTCTTCTTCTTCTTCTTCTTCTTCTTCTTCTTCTTCTTCTTCTTCTTCTCCTTCTCCTTCTCCTCCTCGTCTCCTCTGA
>NW_012307175.1:0-2661 GCF_000151885.1 Dipodomys ordii | reverse complement strand
TCCTTCTGCTTCTCCTATTGCTTCTGCTGCTCTTCCTTCTCCTTCTCCTACTTCTATTTCTTCTTCTGCTTCTTCTGCTTCTCCTGCTTCTCCTTCTGCATCTCCTTCTGCTTGTGCTTGTCCTTATGCTTCTTCTTCTGCTTCTCCTTCTGCTTCTTCTGCTTCTCCTTCTGATTCTCCTTCTGCTTCTGTTTTTCCTTCTCCTTCTCGTTTTTCTGCTTTTCCTTCTGCTTCTCCTTCTACTTCTGCTGCAACTGCTACTGCTTCTGCTTCTTCTGTTTCTTCTGCTTCTCTTTCTTCTTTTGACTCTCTTTCTGCTTCTGCTTCTCCTTCTCCTTCTCATTCTGCTTCTCCAGATTCTGCTTCTTCTGCTTCTCCTGCTTCTCCTTCTGCTTCAGTTTCTGCTTCTGCTTCTTCGGATTCTTATGCTTCTGCTTCTCCTGATTCTGCTTCTTCTGCTTCCCCTGCTTCTCTTTCTGCTTCTCCTTCTGTATCTGCTTCAACTTCTGCTTCTGCTTCTTGTCCTTCTCCTTTTTCTTCTGCTTCTGCTTCTCCTGTTTCTACATTTCCTGCTTGTCCTTCTGATGCTCTTTCTGCTTCTCCTGCTGTTTTTCCTTCTCCTGCTCCTTCTTCTGCTTCTCTTTTTGCTTCTCCTTCTGTTTCTCCTTGTACTTCTCCTTCTCGGTCTTCTGCTTTTCCTTCTGCTTCTCCTTTTGCTTCTGCATCTTCTGCTTCTTCTGCTACTGCCTCTGCTTCTTCTGTTTCTTCTGCTTCTCCTTCTGCTTTTGCTTCTCTTTCTGCTTCTGCTTCTCCTTCTGCTTCTCCAGGTTCTGCTTCTTCTGCTTCTCTGCTTCTCCTTCTGCTTCAGGTTCTGCTTCTGCTTCTTCGGCTTCTTCTGCTTCTGCTTCTCCTGCTGCTGCTTCATCTGCTTCTCCTGCTTCTCTTTCTGCTTTTCCTTCTGTTTCTGCTTCTCCTTCTGCTTCTGCTTCTTCTCCTTCTTCTGTTTCTTCTGTTTCTGCTTCTCCTGCTTCTGCTTCTCCTGCTTCTCGTTCTGCTTCTCTTTCTGCTTCTCTTTCTGCTTCTTCTCCTACTTCTGCTTCTCCTTCGGCTTCTGCTTCTCCTTCTGCTTCTGCTTCAATTTCTCCTTCTGCTTCTCATTCTGCTTTCTGCGTCTTCTGTTTTTTCTGCTTCTCCTGCTTCCGCTTCTCCTGCTTTCTCCTACTTTTCGTGCTGCTTCTCCTTCTGCATCTCTTTCTGCTTCTGCTTATCCTTTTTCTTCTCTTACTCCTAATCCTTCTCTCTCGCCTTCTCCGTCTTCTTCTTCTGCTTCTCCTGCTGCTTCTGTTTCTGCTTATTCTACTATTTCTGTTTCTTCTGCTTCAGATTGTGCTTCTTCTGTTTCTCCTTCTGCTTCAGATTCTGCTTCTGCTTCTTCGGCTTCTCCTGTTTCTTCTGCTTATGCTTCTCCTGCTTCTGCTTCTTCTGCTTCCCCTCCTTCTCTTTCTGCTTCTCCTTTTGTTTCTGCTTCTCCTTCTGCTTCTGCTTCTTGTCCTTCTCCTGTTTCTTCTGCTTCTGCTTCTCCTGTTTCTGCATCTCCTGCTTCTCCTTCTGCTGCTCTTTCTGCTTCTCCTGCTGCTTTTCCTTCTCCTGCTCCTTCTTCTGCTTCTCTTTCTGCTTCTCCTTCTGTTTCTCCTTCTCCTTCTCGTTATTCAGCTTTTCATTCTGCTTCTCCTTCTGCATCTTCTGCTTCTTCTGCAACTGCCTCGGCTTCTTCTGTTTCTTCTGCTTTTCCTTATGCTTTTCCTTCTGCTTTTGCTTCTCTTTCTGCTTCTGCTTCTCCTGCTTCTCCTGTTTCTGCTTCTTCTGCTTCTCCTGCTTATCCTTTTGCTTCAGGTTCTGCTTCTGCTTCTTCGGATTCTTCTGCTTCTGCTTCTCCTGCTGCTGCTTCTTCTGCTTCTCCTGCTTCTCTTTCTGCTTTTCCTTCTGTTTCTTCTTCTCCTTCTTCTTCTGCTTCTTCTCCTTCTTCTGTTTCTTCTGCTTTTGCTTCTCCTGTTTCTGCTTCTCCTGCTTCTCGTTCTGCTTCTCTTTCTGCTTCTATTTCTGCTTCTCCTTCTCCTTCTACTTCTTCTGCTTCTCCTTCTGCTTCTCCTTCTGCTTCTGCTTCAATTTCTCCTTCTGCTTCTCATTCTGCTTCTGCGTCTTCTGTTTCTTCTGCTTCTCCTGCTTCTGCTTCTCCTGCTTCTCCTACTTCTCGTGCTGCTTCTCCTTCTGCGACTCTTTCTGCTTCTGCTTATCCTACTCCTAACCTTCTCTTTAGCCTTCTCCTTCTGCTTCTCCTGCTGCTTCTGCTTCTGCTTATTCTACTATTTCTGTTTCTTCTGCTTCTGCTTCAGATTATGCTTCTTCTGTTTCTCCTTCTGCTTCAGATTCTGCTTCTACTTCTTAGGTTTCTCCTGTTTCTTCTGCTTCTGCTTCTCCTGCTTCTTCTGCTTCTACTGCTTCTCTTTCTCCTTCTGCTTCTGCTTCTCCTTCTCCTTCTGCTTCTGCTCTTCTCCTTCTTCTGTTTCTTTTCGGATTCTTCTGCTTCTTCTTCTTCTGTTTCTTCTGATTCTCCTTCTGCTGCTCCTTCTCCTTCTTCTCCTTCTCCCACTGCTTCTGCTT
>NW_012307174.1:0-2661 GCF_000151885.1 Dipodomys ordii | reverse complement strand
GCAGTTGACACAGCGGGACACAGCGGGGGACAGAGGGGGACACAGCGGGGGACACAGGGAAGACACATTGGGACACAGCGGGGACACAGCGGGACTCAGCGGGGGACACTGCAGTACACAGCGGGACACAGCGGGACACAGAGGGGGACACAGTGGGACAGAGCGGGGGACACAGCAGGGGACACAGAGGGACTCAGCTGGACACAGCGGGGGACACAGGGGGACACAGCGGGACACAGGGGGGATACAGCGGGGACACAGCGGGACTCAGCGGGGGACACAGCAGTACACAGCGGGACACAGCAGTGACACAGCTAGACACAGCGGGGTACACAGCGGGACACACTGGGCACAGAGCGGGGACACAGCGGAGAAAGAGCGGGACACAGCGCGACACAGCGGGTCACAGCGGGGTACACAGCGGGACACACGGGGAACACAGTGTGGACACAGCGGGACACAGCAGGGGACACAGGGGGGACACAGCGGGACAGAGCAGGACACAGAGGGGGACACACTGGGACAGAGCAGAGGACACAGCAGGAAACACAGCGGGACATAGCGGGACACAGCGGGGGAAACAGGGGGGACACAGCGGGACACAGCAGGGGACACAGCGCGGACACATTGGGACACAGCGGGGACACAGCGGGACTCAGCGGGGGACACAGCAGTACACAGCAGGACACAGCAGGACACAGCGGGTGACACAGAGGGGTAAACAGCGGGACACAGCGGGGAACACTGCGAGGACACAGCGGGACCAAGCGGGACACAACGTCGATACAGCGGGGACACAGCGGGACACAGAGGGGTACACAGCTGGGGACCCAGTGGGACACAGCGGGACCCAGCAGGACCCAGCGGGGAAACAGCGGGGACACAGTGGGACACAGCAAGGACACAGCGGGACACAGCGGGACACTGCGGGGCACAACGGGGGACACAGCGGGATACAGCGGGGGACACAGGGAGGACACAGCGGAACACAGCATGGGACAAAGCGAGGACACAGCGGGAAACAGCGAGACACAGCGGGACCCAGCGGGGACCCAGCAGTGGACACAGCGGGACACAGCGGGGGACAAAGCAGGACACCACGGAACACAGCAGGACACAGCGTGAAACAGCGGTGAACCTGCGGGGACACAGCGGGACACAGCGGGGGACACAGCGGGACACAGCAGGGACACAGCAGGGACACAGCGGGACACAGCGGGGGACACAGCAGGACCCAGCGGGACCCAGCGGGGGACACAGCAGGACACAGCGGGGACAAAGCGGGACACAGCGGGGGACACAGCAGGGACAAAGCGTGACACAGTGGGGGACACAGCGAGGACACAGCGGGACACAGCGGTGACACAGCGGGACTCAGCTGGGGACACTGCAGGACACATCGGGACACAGCGGGGACACAGCAAGGACACAGCGGGGGACACAGCAAGACACAGCCGGACACAGCCGGGGACACAGAGGGACACAGCGAGAGACACAGCGGGGGACAGCGGGACACAGCGGAGAACAAAGAGAGGACACAGCGGGACACAGCGTCGATAGAGCGGGGACACAGAGGGACACAGCGGTGACACAGGGGGACTCAGCGGGGAATACTGCGGGACACAGCGGGGGACACAGCAGGACACAGTGGGGAACACAGAGAGGACACAGCAGGACCCAGCGGGACAAAGCGTCGATACAGGGCAGGACAGCGGGGGACACAGAGAGGACACAGTGGGGACACAGCGAGACTCAGCCGGGGACACAGCGAGGACACAGCTGGACACAGCGGGGACACAGAGGGGACTCAGCAGGGGACATAGTGGGATAAAAGCGGGACACCATGGGACACAGTAGGACACAACGGGACACAGCGGGGGACACAGTAGGACAGAGCGGGGGACACAGCGGGGGACAGAGGGGGACACCACGAATAACAGAGCAAGGGCACAGCGGGACCCAGCGGGACACAGCCTCGATACAGCGGGATTCACAGCGTTACACAGCGGGTTACACAGCTGGGGACACAAAGGGACACAGTGGTGGACACAGAGGGACACAGCGGGACAGAGTGGGACACAGACGGGATAAAGCGTGAGACACAGCGGGGGACAGAGCGGGAGACAGCGGGGGACACAGCGAGGACACAGCGGGAACACCGGGGACACAGCGGGGACTCAGCTGGGGACACAGCGGGGGACAAAGCGGGACACCACGGAACACAGCGGAACACAGCGCGAAACAGCGGTGACCCTTCGGGGACCCAGCGGGACACAGCGGGGGACACAGCGGGACACAGCGGGTGACACAGCAGAACACAGTGGGGCACACAGCGAGGAAACAGTGGGACACAGCAAGACACAGCATCGAAACAGCAGGGACACAGCGGTACACAGCAGGGTACACAGCTGGGGACACAACGGGACACAGCAGGGGACACAGCGAGGACACAGTGGGACACAGCAGGACACAGGGGGGACACTGCGGGAACATAGCGGGACACAGCGGGGTACACAGCGGGACACAGCGGGACACAGCTTGGGACACAGCGGGGATACAGCGGGACACAGCGGGGGACACAGCTAGGACACAGCGGGACACAGCGGGACACAATGGGGACACAAAGGGGACTCAGCGCGGGAAACAGTGGGGGAAAAATGA
>NW_012307173.1:0-2661 GCF_000151885.1 Dipodomys ordii | reverse complement strand
TCAAGCGGCGACACATAGAGGACTCAGCGGGGGACACAGTGGGGGACAGAGCGTGTGTACACAGCGGGACACTGCGGGGCACAGCGGGGGATACAGCGGGACACAGCGGGGGACACAGGGAGGACACAGCTTAACACAGCATGGGACAAAGCGAGGACACAGCGGGACACAGCGAGACACAGCGGGACACAGCGGGGCCCAGCAGTGGACACAGCGGGACACAGCGGGGGACAAAGCGGGACACCACGGAACACAGCAGGACACAGCGTGAAACAGCAGTGAACCTGCGGGGACACAGCGGGACCCAGCGGGACACATCGGGGGACACAGCGGGGACACAGCGGGGACACAGCGGGACACAGCAGGTCACAGCGGGGGACACAGCGGGACACAGCGGGGGACATAGCAGGGACAAGGTGGGACACAGTAGGACACAGCGTGGGACAAAGCGGGAGACAGCAGAGGACACAGTGAGGACACAGCTGGACACAACGGGGACACAGAGGGGACTCAGCAGGGGACACAGAGGGAAAAAAGCGGGACACCACGGTACACAGTAGGACACAGCGGGACACAGCAGGGACACTGCGGGACACAGCCAGGAGACACAGCGGTGGACAGCGGGGGACAGAGAATGGACACAGCGGGACACAGAGGGGACACAGCTGGACACAGAAGGGTACACAGCGGGGCACAGCTGACACACAGCGGGGACAGAGCTGGACACAGAGGGACACAGAGGGGACAGAGCGTGACAAAGGTGGACACTGAGGGAGACAGAGCGAGGACACAGCCGGACACAGCGAAACAAAGCGTGACACAGTGGGGACACAGCAGGGGACACAGCGGGACACAGTGGGGGACACAGCGGGACACAGCGGTGTACACAGCAGGGACAAAGAAGGACACAGCGTGGGACACAGCGAGGACACGGCGGGACACAGCGGTGACACAGCAGGACACAGCTGGGACACTTTGGGACACAGCGGGACACAGAGGGACACAGCAAGGACACAGCGGGGGACAGTGGGGGACACAGCGGGACACAACAAGGCACAACAGGGTCACAGCAGTGGACACAGCAGGACACAGCGGGGGACACAACGGGACACAGCGGGGGACACAGCGGGACACAGCGGGACACAGCGGGGGACACAGCTGGACACAGCGGGGACACAGCGGGGGACACATCGGGACACAGCGGAGACACAGCAGGTACACAGCTGGACCCAGCAGACACAGCGGGGGACACAGCGGGACACAGCGGGACACAGCGGGGGACAAAGGGGGAACACAGCGGGACAAAGCGGGGGACACATCGAGGACACATTGGGACACAGCGGGGACACAGCGGGACTCAGCGGGGGACACAGCAGTACACAGCGGGACACAGCGAGACAGCGGGGGACACAGAGGGGTACACAGCGGGACACAGCGGTGAACTTAGCGAGGACACTGCGGGACCCAGCGGGACACAGCGTCGATACAGCAGGGACACAGCGGTACACAGCGGGGTACACAGCTGGGGACACAGCGAGGACAAAGAAGACCACAGCGTGGGACACAGCGAGGACACAGCGGGACACAGCGAGACACAGCGGACACAGCGGGGACACAGCAGCAGATACAGCAGGACACAGCGGGGGACACACCGGGACACAGCGAGGAACACAGGGAGGACACAGCGGGACCCACCGGGACACAGCGTCGATACAGTGGGGACACAGCGGGACACAGCGGGGTACACAGATGGGGACACAACGGCACACCGCGGGGGACACAGCGAGGACACAGCAGGACACAGCGGGACACAGCGGGGACACTGCGGGAACATAGCGGGACCCAGCGGGGTACACAGCGGGACACAGCGGGACACAGCTTGGGACACAGCGGGGACACAGCGGGACACAGCGGGGGACAAAGCGGGAGACAGCGGGGGACACAGCGAGGACACAGCGGTACACAGCAGCGACACAGAGGGGACACATCGGGACAGAGCGGTGACACAGCTGGACACAGCTGGACACAACAGAGTACACAGCGGGACACAGCGGGACACTGCGGGGGACACAGCGGGGGACAAATCGGGACACCATGGGACACACTGTGACATAGCGGGACACAGCGGGGACACTGCGGTGACACAGCAGGACAAAGCAAGAGACACAGCGGGACACAGCAGGGAACACAGCGGGGGACAGCGGTGACAAAGAGGGGACACAGCGGGACAGAGCGGTGACACAGCTGGACACAACGGAGTACATAGCGGGACACAGCGTGCACACAGCGCGGAAACAGCGGGACACAGCAGGGGACACAGGGGGGACACAGTGGGGGACACAGCGAGGACACATTGGGACACAGCGGGGACACAGCAGGACTCAGCGGGGGACACAGCAGTACACAGCGGGACACAGCGGGAAACAGCGTGGGACACAGAGGAGCATACAGCGGGACACAGCGGGGAACACAGCGAGGACAAAGCGGGACCCTGCGGCACACAGCGTCGATACAGCGGGGACACAGCGGGACACAGCGGGATACACAGCTGGGGACACAACCGGACAAAGCGGGGATAGAGCGCGGATCCAGCGGAACACAGCGGGGGACACAGCGAGGACACAGCGGGACAGAGGGAGACACAGCGGGACAGAGCGGGGA
>NW_012307172.1:0-2661 GCF_000151885.1 Dipodomys ordii | reverse complement strand
AAAGGAAACAGAAGAAGGAGAAGAGCATGAAGCAGAAGCAGAAGGAGAAGCAGAAAGAGAAGCAGGAGAAGCAGAAGAAGCAGGAGAAGCAGGAGAAGCAGAAGCAGAAGAAACAGGAGAAGCCGAAGAAGCAGAAGCAGAATCTGAAGCAGAAGAAGAAACAGGAGAAGCAGAAGAAGCAGAATCTGGAGAAGCAGAATGAGAAGCTGAAGGAGAAGCAGAAGCGGAAAGAGAATCAAAAGACGAAGGAGAAACAGAAGAAACAGAAAGAGCAGTAGCACTTGCAGCAGAAGCAGAAGGAGAAACAGAAGGAAAAGCAGGAGAACGAGAACAATAAGGAGAAACCGAAGCAGAAGCAGAAGGAGAATCAGAAGGAGAAGCAGAAGAAGCAGAAGGAGAAGCAGAAACAGAAGAATAAGCATAAGGACAAGCACAAGCAGAAGGAGATGCAGAAGGAGAAGCAGGAGACGCAGAAGAAGCAGAAGCAGAAGAAGAAGTAGAAGTAGGAGAAAGAGAAGGAAGAGCAGCAGAAGCAATAGGAGAAGCAGAACCAGAAGGAGAAGCAGAATGAGTAGCAGAAAGAGAAGCAGTAGAACCAGAAGAAGCAGGAAAAGCAGAAGCAGAAGAAAGAGAAGAAGAAGAAGAAGAAGAAGAAGAAGAAGAAGAAGAAGAAGAAGAAGAAGAAGAAGAAGAAGAAGAAGAAGAAGAAGAAGAAGAAGAAGAAGCAGAAGCAGGAGAAGCAGAAGCAGTAGAAAAAGTATAAGCATAAGAAGAAGAAGAAGAAGAAGAAGAAAGAGGAGAAGGAGAAGCAGAAGTAGAATTAGAAGAAACAGAAGAAGAAGAAGCAGAAGAAATAGAAGCAAACGAAACAGAAGAAGGAGAAGAGCAGAAGCAGAAACAGAAGGAGAAGCAGAAGCAGAAGATGAAGCGGAAAGAGAAGCAGGACAAGCAGGAGAAGCAGAAGAAGCAGGAGAAGCAGAAACAGAAGAAACAGGAGAAGCCGAAGAAGCAGAAGCATAATCTGAAGCAGGAGAAACAGACGAAGCACAATCTGAAGCAGAAGCAGAAGAAACAGAAATAGTAGAATAAGCAGTAGCAGAAGCAGCAGGTGAAGCAGAAGAAGAAGAAGGAGAATGCGAAAGAGAAGGATTAGGAGTAGGAGAAGAAAAAGGATAAGCAGAAGCAGAAAGAGACGCAGAAGGAGAAGCAGCACGAGAAGTATTGAGAAGCAGGAGAAGCAGAAGCAGGAGAAGCAGAAGAAACAGAAGACGCAGAAGCTTAATGAGAAGCAGAAGGAGAAATTGAAGCAGAAGCAGAAGGAGAAGCAGAAGCAGAAGGAGAAGCAGAAGAAGGAGAAGGAGAAGCAGAAAGAGAAGCACAACGAGAAGCAGGAGAAGCAGAAGCAGGAGAAGCAGAAGCATAAGAATCCGAAGAAGCAGAAGGTGAAACTCAGGCAGAAGGAGAAGCAGGAGAAGCAGAAGAAGCAGAATCTGGAGAAGGAGAAGGAGAAGCAGAAGCAGAAAGAGAATGAAAATCAGAAGGAGAAGCAGAAGAAACAGAAGAAGTAGAAGCAGTAGCAGTTGTAGCAGAAGCAGAATGAGAAGCAGAAGGAAAAGCAGAAGAAGAAGAAGAAGGAGAAGGAGAAACAGTAGGAGAAGCAGAAGGAGAAGCAGAAAGAGAAGCAGGTAAAGCAGAAGAAGAAGAAGAAGAAGAAGAAGAAGAAGAAGAAGAAGAAGAAGAAGAAGAAGAAGAAGAAGAAGAAGAAGAAGAAGAAGAAGAAGAAGGAGAATAAGAAGGAGAAGCAGAAGAAGGAGAAGGAGAAGCAGAAGCAGAAAAAGATGCAGAAGGAAAAGCAGAAGAAGCAGAAGCAGAAGGAGAAGCAGGTAAAGCAGAAGAAGCAGAAGCAAAAGGAGAAGCAAAAGAAGGAGAAGGAGAAGCAGAGGCAGAAGAAGAAGCATAAGGCCAAGCACAAGCAGAAGGAGATGCAGAAGGATAAGCAGAAGAAGCAGAAGATGAAGGAGAAGCAGAAGTAGGAGAAGGAGAAGGAGGAGAAGCAGAAGCAGAAGGAGAAGCAGAGCGGAATGAGAAGCAGAAAGAGAAGCAGGAGAAACACAAGAAGCAGAAGCAGGAGAAGCCGAAAGAGAAGAAGCAGAAGAAGCAGAATCATAAGCAGAAGTAGAAGCAGAAGGAGAAGCAGCAGAAGAAGTAGAATTAGAAATTCAGGCAGGAGAAACAGAAGAAGCAGAAGCAGAAGCAGAAGGCGAAGCAAAAAGAGAAGGAGAAGGAGAAGGAGAAGTAGAAGAAGCAGCAGAAGGAGAAGCAGCTGAAGAAGCAGAAAAACAAGCAGGAGAAGCAGAAGCACAAAGAGAAGTAGAAGCAGAAGAAGCAGAAGCAGAATAAGAAGCAGTAGAAGCATAAGAAGCAGAAGCAGGAGAAGCAGAAGCAGAAGATAAAGAAGAAGCATAAGAAGCAGAAGCAGAGGGAGAAACTGAAGTAGGAGAAAGAGCAGCTGAAGGTGAAGCAGAATAGATGCAGAAGCATAAAGCGAAGCTGAAACTGAAGGAGAAGAAGAATGGAAGTTGTAGTATCTGATGAATCTGAATTCATAAAGGTATGGAGAATAAGGAGCAGGAGAAGCAGAAGAAGCTAATCGGGAGAAGC
>NW_012307171.1:0-2661 GCF_000151885.1 Dipodomys ordii | reverse complement strand
GAAGAAGAAGAAGAAGAAGATGAAGAAGAAGAAGAAGAAGAAGGAGAAGGAGAAGGAGAAGGAGAAGAAGAAGGAGAAGGAGAAGCAGTAGAAGCAGAAGAAGATGCAGAAGGAGAAGCAGAAAGAGAAGAACTAGAAGCAGAAGACGCAGGAAAAGCAGAAGCAGCAGAAAGAGAAGATGAAGAAGAAGAAGAAGAAGAAGAAGAAGAAGAAGAAGAAGAAGAAGAAGAAGAAGAAGAAGAAGAAGAAGAAGAAGAAGAACCAGAAGAAGAAGAAGGAGAAGGAGAAGGAGAAGGAGAAGGAGAAGGAGAAGGAGAAGAAGAAGAAGAAGAAGAAGAAGAAGAAGAAGAAGAAGAAGAAGAAGAAGAAGAAGAAGAAGAAGAAGAAGAAGATGAAGAAGAAGAAGAAGAAGAAGAAGAAGACGAAGAAGAAGAAGAAGAAGATGAAGATGAAGAAGAAGACGAAGGAATAGGAGAAGGAGAAGGAGAAGAAGAAGGAGAAGGAGAAGATGCAGAAGGAGAAGCAGAAGAAGCAGAAGCAGAAGGAGAAGCAGGAAAAGCAGAAGAAGCAGAAACAAAAGGTGAAGCAAAAGAAGGAGAAGGAGAAGCAGAGGCAGAAGAGGAAGCATAAGGACAAGCACAAGCAGAAGGAGATGCAGAAGGAGAAGCAGGAGAAGAAGAAGTAAAAGAATCCGAAGAAGCAGAAGCAGAACCTGAAGCAGAAGGAGTAGCAGGAGAAGCAGAAGAAGCAGAATCTTTAGAAGCAGAATGAGAAGCAGAAGGAGAAGCAGAAGCAGAAAGAGAATCAAAAGCAGAAGGAGAAGCAGAAGAAACAGAAGACGTAGAAGCAGTAGCAGTTGTAGCAGAAGCAGTAAGTAAAGCAGAAGGAAAAGCAGAAGAACAAGAAGGAGAAGGAGAAACAGAAGGAGTTGCAGAAGGAGAAGCAGAAAGAGAAGCAGGTAAAGCAGAAGAAGAAGGAGAAGCAGAAGAAGCAGAAGCAGAAGGAGAAGCAGGAAAAGCAGAAGAAGCAGAAGCAAAAGGTGAAGCAAAAGAAGGAGAAGGAGAAGCAGAGGCAGAAGAAGAAGCATAAGGACAAGCACAAGCAGAAGGAGATGCAGAAGGAGAATCAGGAGAAGCAGAAGAAGCAGAAGCTGAAAGAGAAGCAGAAGTAGGAGAAGGAGAAGGAGGAGAAGCAGAAGCAGAAGGAGAAGCAGAAGCAGAATGAGAAGCAGAAAGAGAAGCAGGAGGAGGACAAGAAGCAGAAGCAGGAGAAGCCGAAAGAGAAGAAGCAGAAACAGAAGCAGAAGGAGAAGCAGAAGGAGAAGGAGAAGCAGCAGAAGAAGTAGAACCAGAAATTCAGGCACGAGAAACAGAAGAAGCAGAAGCAGAAGGAGAAGCAAAAAGAGAAGCAGAAGGAGAAGTAGAAAAAGCAGCAGAAGAAGCAGAAAAACAAGCAGGAGAAGCAGAAGCAGAAAGAGAAGTAGAAGCAAAAGAAGAAGCAGTAGAAGCAGAAGAAGCAGAAGCAGGAGAAGCAGAACCAGAAGAAAAAGAAGAAGCATAAGAAGCAGAAGCAGAGGGAGAAACAGAAGGAGAAGGAGCAGCAGAAGGTGAAGCAGAAGGAAATGCAGAAGCAGAAAGAGAAGCAGAAATAGAAGAAGAAGAAGGAGAAGTTGGAGAATCAGAAGAAGCAGAAGCAGAAAGTGAAGCAGAAGAAGGAGAAGGACAAGCAGGAGAAGCAGAAGAAGCAGAAGCGGGAGAAGCAGAAGAAGAAGAAGAAACAGAAGAAGGAGAAGGAGCAGAAGGAGAAGCAGAAGCAGAAAGAGAAGCAGAAAGAGAAGCAGAAGAAGCAGTAGCAGGTGAAGCAGAAGCAGAAGAAACAGAAGAAGCCGAAGAATCAGAAGGAGAACCTGAAGCAGAAGGAGAATCAGAAGCAGCAGAAGCTGGAAAAGCAGAAGCAGAAGAAACCGAACAAGCAGAAGAAGCAGAAGCAGAACGAGAAGCAGAAGAAGAAGGAGAAAGAGAAGGATTAGGAGTAGGAGGAGCAGAAGCAGAATAAGAAGCAGAAAGAGAAGCAGAAGAAGAAGCAGAAGGAGAAAAAGAAGAAGCAGAAGCAGGAGAAGCAGAAGCAGAAGCAGAATGAGAAGCACAAGAAGGAGAAATTGAAGGAGAAGGAGAAGGAGACGGAGAAGCAGAAGGAGAAGTAGGAGAAGCAGAAGAAGAAGAAGCAGGAGAAGCAGAAACAGAAGAAACAGAGGAGAAGAGCAGAAGCAGAAGGAGAAGCAGAGGAGAAGCAGAAGAAGCAGAAGCTGAAGCAGAAGAAGAAGAAACAGAAAAAGCAGAAGAAGCTGAAGAAGAAGCAGCAGGAGAAGCAGAAGAAGAAGAAGGAGAAGGAGAAAGAGAAGGAGTAGGAGTAGGAGAAACAGAAGGAAAAGCAGAAGCAGAAACAGAAGGAGAATGAGAAGGAGAAGCAGGAGTAGCAGAAGAAGCAGCAGCAGGAGAAGCAGAAGCAGAAGAAACATAGGAAGGAGAAGAAGCAGACGGAGAAGCAGGAGAAGCAGAAGAAGCAGAATCTGGAGAAGCAGAATGAGAAGCAGAAGCAGAAATAGAAGCAAATGCAGAAGGGGAAGCAGAATGATACAGAAGAAGCAGAGGCAGTAGCAGA
>NW_012307170.1:0-2661 GCF_000151885.1 Dipodomys ordii | reverse complement strand
TGTATCCTGAGAAGCAGATGAATTTGATTAGCAAAATGAAGCTGAAGCATTGGTGTATCTGTAGTATGAGAAGGAGAAGGAGCATCAGATGGAGATTCATTAGCTAAAAAGAGAATCAGGAAACTGGAATTGAACAAAATGGAGAAGCAGGAGATTCAGAAGAAGCAGAAGTAGAAACAGAAAGAGAAGTAGAAGAAAGGAGAAGTAGAAGTAGAATCTGAAGAAACAGATGATGAAGTTGAAGATGAAGAAGAAGTTGAAGAAGAAGAAGAAGAAGAAGAAGAAGAAGAAGAAGAAGAAGAAGAAGAAACAGAAGCAGAAGCAGAAGAAACAGAAGAAGGAGAAGAGCAGAAGCAGAAGGAAAAGCAGAAGCAGAAGGAGAAGCAGAAAGAGAAGCAGGAGAAGCTGAAGAAGCAGGAGAAGCAGAAGCAGAAGAAACAGGAGAAGACGAAGAAGCAGAAGCAGAATTTAAAGCAGAAGGAGAAACAGAAGAAGCACAATGTGAAGCAGAAGCAGAAGAAACAGAAATAGTAGATTAAGCAGAAGCAGAAGCACCAGGAGAAGCAGAAGAAGAAGAAGGAGAAGGCGAAAGAGAAGGATTAGGAGTAGGAGACGCAAAAGGATAAGCAGAACCAGAAAGAGATGCAGAAGGAGAAGCAGCACGAGAAGTAGGAGTAGCAGGAGAAGAAGAAGCAGGAGAAGCAGAAGAAACAGAAGGCGCAGAGGCAGAAGGAGAAGCAGAAGGAGCAATTGAAGCAGAAGCAGAAGCAGAAGGAGAAGCAGAAGCAGAAGAAGAAGCAGAAGAAGGAGAAGGACAAGGAGAAGGAGAAAGAGAAACAGAAAGAGAAGCAGAACAAGAAGCAGGAGAAGCAGAAACTGGAGAAGCCGAAGCAGAAGAAACAGAAGAAGGGGAAGAAGCAGAAGCAGAAGGAGAAGCAGAAACAGAAGGAAAAGCAGAAAGAGAAGCAGGAGAAGCAGAAGAAGCAGAATCTGGAGAAGCAGAAGGAGAAGCAGAAGCAGAAAGAGAAGCGAAAGCAGAAGGAGAAGCAGAAGAAACAGAAGAAGCAGAGGCAGTAGCAGAAGAAGCAGAAGATTCAGAAGCAGAAGGAGAAGCAGAAGGAAAAGCAGAAGAACTAGAAGGAGAAGGAGAAGGAGAAACAGGAGTAGAAGCAGAAAGAGAAGCAGAAGAAGGAGCAGTAGAAGGAAAAGCGGCAGGAGAAACAGAAAGAGCAGCAGAATGAGAAGCAGGAAATGCAGAAACAGGAGAAGAACAAGCAGAAGAAACAGGAGAAGGACAAGAAGCAGAAGGAGAAGCAGAAAGAGAAGGAGGAGAAGCAGAAGAAGCAAAAGCAGGAGAAGCAGAAGCATAAGAATCCGAAGAAGCAGAAGCAGAACCTGAAGCAGAAGGAGAAGCAGGAGAAGCAGAAGAATCAGAATCTGGAGAAGCAGAATGAGAAGCAGAAGGAGAAGCAGAAGCAGAAAGAGAATCAAAAGCAGAAGGAGAAGCAGAAGAAACAGAAGAAGTAGAAGCAGTAGCAGTTGTAGCAGAAGCAGTAGGAAAAGCAGAAGAACAAGAAGGAGAAGGAGAAACAGGAGAAGCAGAAGGAGAAGCAGAAAGAGAAGCAGGTAAAGCAGAAGAAGAAGAAGCAGAAGGAGAATCGAAGGAGAAGCAGAAGAAGGAGAAGGAGAAGCAGAAGCAGAAGAAGATGCAGAAGGAGAAGCCGAAGAAGCAGAAGCAGAAGGAGAAGGAGGAAAAGCAGAAGAAACAGAAGCAAAAGGTGAAGCAAAAGAAGGAGAAGGAGAAGCAGAGGCAGAAGAAGAAGCATAAGGACAAGCAGAAGGAGATGCAGAAGGAGAAGCAGGAGAAGCAGAAGAAGCAGAAGCTGAAAGAGAAGCAGAAGTAGGAGAAGGAGAAGTAGGAGAAGCAGAAGCAGAAGGAGAAGCAGAAGCAGAATGAGAATCAGAAAGAGAAGCAGGAGGAGGACAAGAAGCAGAAGCAGGAGAAGCCGAAAGAGAAGAAGCAGAAACAGAAGCAGAAGGAGAAGCAGAAGCAGAAGGAGAAGCAGCAGAAGAAGTAGAACCAGAAATTCAGGCAGCAGAAACAGAAGAAGCAAAAGCAGAAGGAGAAGCAAAAAGAGAAGCAGAAGGAGAAGTAGAAAAAGCAGCAGAAGAAGCAGAAAAACAAGCAGGAGAAGCAGAAGCAGAAAGAGAAGTAGAAGCAGAAGAAGCAGAAGAAGCAGAAGAAGAAGCAGTAGAAGCATAAGAAGCAGAAGCAGGAGAAGCAGAACCAGAAGAAAAAGAAGAAGCTTAAGAAGCAGAAGCAGAGGGAGAAACAGAATAAGGAGAAGGAGCAGCAGAAGGTGAAGCAGAAGGAGATGCAGAAGCAGAAAGAGAAGCAGAAATAGAAGGAGAAGAAGAAGGAGAAGTTGGAAAATCAGAAGAAGCAGAAGCAGAAAGAGAAGCAGAAGAAGGAGAAGGAGAAGCAGAAGGAGAAGGACAAGCAGGAGAAGCAGAAGAAGCAGAAGCGGGAGAAGCAGCAGCAGAAGAAGAAACAGAAGAAGGAGAAGGAGAAGAAGGAGAAGCAGAAGCAGAAGGAGAAGCAGAAGAAGCAGTAGCAGGAGAAGCAGAAGCAGAAGAAACAGAAGAAGCCGAAGAATCAGA
>NW_012307169.1:0-2662 GCF_000151885.1 Dipodomys ordii | reverse complement strand
GTAGGAAAGCAAGAGAAGCAGAAGCAGGAGAAGCAGAAGAAACAGAAGACGCAGAAGCAGAATGAGAAGCAGAAGGAGAAATTGAAGCAGAAGCAGAAGCAGAAGGAGAAGCAGAATCAGAAGGAGAAGCAGAAGAAGGAGAAGGAGAAGCAGAAAGAGAAGCACAACGAGAAGCAGGAGAAGCAGAAGCAGGAGAAGCAGAAGAAACATAAGAAGGAGAAGAAGCAGAAGGTGAAGCAGAAACAGAAGGAAAAGCAGAAATAGAAGCAGGAGCAGCAGAAGAAGCAGCAGCAGGAGAAGCAGAAGCAGAAGAAGCTGAAGAAGCAGAAGCAGAACCTGAAGCATAAGGAGATACAGGAGAAGCAGAAGAAGCAGAATCTGGAGAAGGAGAAGGACAAGCAGAAGCAGAAAGAGAAGCAAAAGCAGAAGGAGAAGCAGAAGGAGAAGCAGAAGAAACAGAAGAAGCAGAGGCAGTAGCAGAAGAAGCAGAAGATGCAGAAGCAGAAGGAGAAGCAGAAGCAGTAGTAGAAGCAGAAGAAGGAGAAGCAGAAGGAGAAGTATAAAGAGAAACAGAAGGAGAAGCAGGAGAAGCAGAAGCAGGAGAAGCAGAATCAGAAGAAATAGAAGAAGGAGAAGAAGCAGAAGCAGAAAGAGAAGCAGAAAGAGAAGGAGAAGCAGAAATAGAAGCAGAAGAAGCCGAAGAAGCAAAAGCAGAACCTAAAGCAGAAGGAGAAGCAGGAGAAGCAGAAGAAGCAGAATCTGGAGAAGAAGAAGGAGAACCAGAAGGAGAAGCAGAAGCAGAAAGAGAAGCAAAAGCAGAAGGAGAAGCAGAAGAAACAGAAGAAGCAGAATCAGTAGCAGAAGAAGCTGAAGATGCAGAACCAGAAAGAGAATCAGAAGGAATAGCAGAAGAACGAGAAGGAGAAATAGAAGGAAAAGCAGAAGGAGGAGCAGGAAAAGCAGAAGAAACAGAAGCAGACGGAGAAGCAGAAGAAGGAGAAGGAGAAGCCAAAGCAGAAGAAGAAGCAGAAGGAAAACCACAAGCAGAAGGAGATGCAGAAGGAGAAGCAGGGAATGCAGAAGACACAGAAGCAGAAGGAGAAGAAGAAGGAGAAGAATCAGAATCAGAAGAAGCAGAAGCAGAAATAGAAAGAGAAGCCGACGAAGAGAAGCAGAACGAGAAGCATGAGAAGCAGAAGAAGCACAAGCGGGAGAAGCAGAAGAAGAAGAAACAGAAGAAGGAGAAGGAGCAGTAGCAGAAGGAGAAGCAGAAGGAGAAGCAGAAAGAAAAGCAGGAAAAGCAGAAGAAGCAGAAGCAGGAGAAGCAGAAGGAGAAGAAACAGGAGAAGGACAAGAAGCACAAAGAGAAGCAGTAGAAGCAGAAGAGGCAGGAAAAGCAGAAGCAGAAGAGAAGAAGAAGACGACGAAGAAGAAGAAGAAGAAGAAGAAGCATAAGGAGAAGCATAAGGAGAAGCATAAGGAGAAGTATAAGGAGAAGCAGTAGAAGCAGAATAAGCAGAAGCAGGGGAAGCAGAAGCAGAAGAAAAAGAATAAGCAAAAGAAGCAGAAGCAGAAGCAGTGAGAGAAGCAGAAGAAGGAGAAGGAGCAGCAGAAGGAGAAGCAGAAGCAGAAAGAGAAGCAGAAACAGAAGGAGAACAAGAAGGAGAAGCAGGAGAATCAGAAGAAGCAGAAAGAGAAGAAGAAGGAGAAGCAGAAGTAGAATCAGAAGAAACAGAAGAAGAAGAAGAAGAAGAAGAAGAAGAAGAAGAAGAAGAAGAAGAAGAAGAAGAAACAGAAGCAAAAGAAACAGAAGAAGGAGAAGAGCAGAAGCAGAAGCAGAAGGAGAAGCAGAATTAGAAGGAGAAGCAGAAAGAGAAGCAGGAGAACCAGAAGAAGCAGGAGAAGCAGAAGCAGAAGAAACAGGAGAAGCCGAAGAAGCAGAAGCAGAATCTGAAGCAGAAGGAGAAACAGAAGAAGCACAATCTGAAGCAGAAGCAGAAGAAACAGAAATAGTAGAATAAGCAGTAGCAGAAGCACCAGGACAAGCAGAAGAACAAGAAGGAGAAGGCGAAAGAGAAGGATTAGTAGTAGGAGAAGCAAAAGGATAAGCAGAAGCAGAAGGAGAAGCAGCACGAGAAGTAGGAGAAGCAGGAGAAGCAGAAGTAAGAGAAGCAGAAGAAACAGAAGACGCAGAAGCAGAATGAGAAGCAGAAGGAGAAATTGAAGCAGAAGGAGAAGGAGAAGCAGAAGAAGGAGAAGGAGAAGCAGGAAGAGAAGCAGAAAGAGAAGCAGAAAGAGAAGCACAACGAGAAGCAGAAGCAGGAGAAGCAGAAGCAGAAGAAACATAAGAAGGAGAAGAAGCAGAAGCAGAAGGAGAAGCAGAAACAGAAGGAAAAGCAGAAATAGAAGCAGGAGCAGCAGAAGAAGCAGCAGCAGGAGAAGCAGAAGCAGAAGAAGCCGAAGAGCAGAAGCAGCATAAGGAGATATAGGAGAAGCCGGAGAAGCAGAAGAGCAGAATCAGAAGGAGAAGTAGAAGCAGAAAGAGAAGAAAAAGCAGAATGGAGAAGCATAAGGAGAAGAGGAGAAACAGAAGAAGTAGAGGTAGTAGCAGAGATGTAGAAGCAGATGAGAAGTAGACAAAGTAGAGATGAGAAGGAGAAGT
>NW_012307168.1:0-2662 GCF_000151885.1 Dipodomys ordii | reverse complement strand
CGCTGTGTACACCTCTGTGTCCCCCTCTGTGTCCTGCTGTGTCTCCCGCTGTGTCCCGCTGTGTCCCGCTTTGTACTGCTGTGTCCTCCGCTGAGTCCCGCTGTGTCCCCACTGTGTCCCGCTGTGTCCCACCTGTGTCCCCGCTGTGTCCAGCTGTGTCCCGCTGTGTCACCCGCTGTGTCCCCCGCTGTGTCCCGCTGTGTCCCCCAATGTGTCCCTCTAGGTCCAGCTGTGTTCCCGCTGTGTCCCGCTGGATCCCGCTGTGTCCAGCTGTGTCCCTGGTGCGTTCCGCTGTGTCCCTTGCACTGTCCCCCAGTGTGTCCTGCTGTTTCCCCTGCTGTGTCCCACGCCGTGTCCTGCTGTGTCCCCCGCTGTGTCACGCTGTGTCCCCTGATGTGTCCCGCGCTGTGTACCGCTGTGTCCCCCGCTGTGTCCCATTGTGTCCACTGCTGTGTCCCGCTGTGTCCCGCTGTTTTCTACCTGTGTCCCTCGCTGTGTTCCGCTCGGTCCTCCGCTGTGTCCTTTTGTGTCCCGCTGTGTCCCCCGCTGTATTGACGATGTGTCCTGCTGGGTCCCGCTGGGTCCTCGCTGTGTCCTCCCTGTGTCCTCCCTGTGTCCCCAGCTGTGTACCCCTCTGTGTTCCCCTCTGTGTCCCGCTGTGTCTCCCGCTGTGTCCCGCTGTGCCCCGCTCTGTCCCCCACTGTATCCCCAGTTTGTCCCCGCTGTGTCCCACTGTGTCCCTGCTGTATCAAGCTGTGTCCCACTGGGTCCCGCTGTGTCCTCGCTGTGTTCCCCTCTGTGTCCCGCTGTGTCCCGCTCTCTGTCCCCTGCTGTGTCATACTGTGTCCCTTGGTGTCGCGCTTTGTCCCCCACTGTGTCCCCCGCAGTCTCCCGCTTTGTTCCACAATACGTCGCTCTGTGTTCCGCTGTGTCCTCGCTGTGTCCCCCGCTTTGTCCCACTGTGTCCCTAGCTGTGTCCCGCTGTGTCCCGCTGTGTACCCCGCTGTGTACCCTGCTGTGTCCCGCTATGTTCCCGCATTTTCCACGCTGTGTCCCGCTGTTTTCCGTGGTGTCCCGCTTTGTCCCTTGCTTTGTCCCCCACTGAGTCCCCGCTGTGTCCTCGCTGTGTCCCGCTGTGTCCTCCCTGTGTCCCCCGCTGTGTCCCGCTCTGTCCCCCGCTGTGTCCCGCTGTGTCCTCCCTGTGTCCCGCTGTGTCCTCCCTGTGTCCCTTGCTGTGTTCCACTCTCTCCTCCGCTGTGCCCGCTCTGTCCTCCGCTGTGTCCCGCTGTGTCCCGCTGTGTCCCCCGCTGTATCGACGCTGTGTCCAGCTGGGTCCCGCTTGGTCCTCGCTGTGTTCCCCGCTGTGTCCCGCTGTGTCCCCTGCTGTGTCCCCCGCTGTGTCCCATGGTGTGTCCCCCTCTGTGTCCCGCTGTGTCTCCCGCTGTGTCCCGTTATTTCCCGCTGTGTCCCGCTGTGTACTGCTGTGTCCCTGTTGAGTCCCGCTGTGTCCCCGCTGTGTCCTGCTGTGTCCCACCTGTACCCCCGCTGTGTCCCGCTGTGTCCAATGCTGTGTCCCCGTTGTGTCCCGCTGTTTCCCCCGCTATGTCCCGCTGTGTCCTCGCTGTTTCCCCCGCTGTGTCCCGCTGTGTCCTCGCTGTGTCCCCCGCTATGTCCCCCTCTTTGTCCCCGCTGTGTCCCGCTGTGTCCCCGCTGTTTCCTGTTGTGTCCCCAGCTGTGTACCCCACTGTGTCCCGCTGTGTCACACTGTGTCCTTTGGTGTCCCGCTTTGTCCCCCACTGTGTCCCACACTGAGTCCCCACTGTCTCCCCACTGTGTCCCGCTGTGTCCTCGCTGTGTCCCCCTCTGTCTCCCGCTCTGTCCCCCGCTGTGTCTCACACTTTGTCCCCGCTGTGTCCCACTGTGTCCCGCTGTGTCCCACTGTGTCCCACACTGTGTCCCATTGTGTACCCAGCTGTGTAACCCGCTGTGTAACCCTGTGTCCCCGCTGTATCGATGATGTGTCCCGCTGTGTCCCACTGTGTCCTCGCTGTGTTCCCAGTTGTGTCCCGCTGTGTCCTCGGTGTGTCCCATGCTGTGTTCCGCTGTGTCCTCGCTGTGTCCCCTGCTGTGTCCCGTTTTGTCCCCAGCTGTGTACCCTGCTGTGTCCCGCTGTGTCCCCGCTGTATCGATGCTGTGTCCCGCTGGGTCCCGCTGTGTCCTTGCTGTGTTCCCAGCTGTGTCCCACTGTGTACCCCTCTGTGTCCCCCTCTGTGTCCTGCTGTGTCCCCCGCTGTATCCCGCTGTGTCCCGATGTGTCCCGCTTTGTACTGCTGTGTCCCCCGCTGAGTCCCGCTGTGTCCCCGCTGTGTCCCTCGCTGTGTCCCCCGCTGTGTCTGGCTGTGTCCCACTGTGTCCCCCGCTGTGTCCCGCTGTGTCCCCCGCTGTGTCCCGCTGTGTACACTGCTGTGTCCCCGTTGGGTCCCGCTGTTTCCCCGCTATGTCCTGCTGTGTCCTCGCTGTGTCCCTTGCTCTTTCCCGCTTTGTCCTCGCTGTGTCCCACGCTGTGTCCCGCTGTGTCCCCGCTGTATCGACGCTGTGTCCCACTGGGTCCCGCTGTGTCCTCGCTGTTTTCCCTTCTGTGTCCCACTGTGTCCCCCTCTCT
>NW_012307167.1:0-2662 GCF_000151885.1 Dipodomys ordii | reverse complement strand
CAGTTCCGCTTTGTCCCCCCTGTGTCCGCCGCTGTGTCCTGCTGTATTCCCTACTGTGTCCTGCTGTGTCCCCAGCTGTGTCCCCGCTGTGTCCCACTGTGTTCCACTGTGTCCCCCTGTATCCTCACTGTGTATCCTGCTTTGTCCCGCTGTGTCCTCGCTGTGTCCCCCGCTGTGTCCCTCTCTGTCCCTCGCTGTGTCCCGCTGTGTCCTGCTCTGTCCCCGCTGTGTCCCGCTGTGTCCCCCACTCTGTCCTAGTTGTGTGCCCGCTGTGTCCCGCTCTTTCCTCACTGCGTCCCCTGCTGTGTCCCGCTGTGTCCCCCACTGTGTCCCCTGCTGTGTCCCACTGTGTCCCCCACTGTGTCCGACTATGTCACGCTGGTCCCGCTCTGTCCCCGATGTGTCCCGCTGTGTCCCGCTGTGTCCCCACTGAGTCCTGCAGTGTCCCCCGCTCTGTCCCCCGCTTTGTCCAGCTTTATCCCCCACTGTGTCCCACTGTGTCCCGCTGTGTCCCCCACTTTGTCCCGCTGGGTGCCCGCAGTGTCCCCGCTTTGTCCCGCTGTGTCCCACTGTGTCCAGTGGTGTCCCGCTTTGTCCCCCGCTGTGTCCCCCGCTGAGTGCCATCTGTGTCCATGCTGTGTAACGCTGTGTCCTCGCTGTGTCCCCCGCTGTCTTCTGCTTTGTCCCACTCTGTGTCCCACTGTGTCCTCGCTGTGTCCCCGCTGTGTTCCGCTCTGTCCCCGCTGTGTCCCCCGCTGTGTCCCGCTGTGTCCCGCTGTGTCCCCCGCTGTGACCTGCTGTGTCCCTGCAGTGTCCACTCTGTGTCCCCGCTATGTCCCACTGTGTCCTCGGTGTGTCACCCGCTGTCTACCGCTTTGTCCCCCGCTGTGTCCCGCTGTGTCCCGCTGTGTCCCTGCTGTGACCCTCAGTGTCCCGGTGTGTCACCGCTGTGGCCCCGCTGTGGCCCGCTGTGTGTACCCCGCTGTGTCCAGCTTTGTCCCCGCTGTGTCTCGCTGTGTGCCACGCTCTGTCCCCAACTGTGTTCCACTGTGTCCCCCGCTGTGTCCCGCTGTGTCCCGCTGTGTCCCCCGCTGTGTCCCGCTGTGTCCCCGCAGGGTCACCTCTGTTTCCCGCTGTGTCCCGCTGTGTTCCGTGGTGTCCCGCTTTGTCCGCCGCTGTGTCCGCCGCTGAGTCCGCGCAGTTTCCCGCTTTGTCCCACTGTGTCCTCGTTGTGTTTCCCGATGTGTCCCGCTGTGTCCCCGCTGTATCGACTCTGTGTCCCGCTGAGTCCAGCTGTGTTCCCGCTGTGTCCCAATGTGTCCTCACTGTGTTCCCCGCTGAGTCCCGCTGTGTGCCTGCTGTGTCCCTCTGTGGTCTCTCTCTGTCTCCGCTGTCCCCCGCTGTGTCCCCCGCTGTGTCCCACTGTGTGCCGCTGTGCCCGCTGTGTCCCCCGCTGAGTTCCGCTGTGTCTTCTGCTGTGTCCCCGCTGTGTCCCGCTGTGTCCCGCTGTGTCCTCGCTGTCTCGCCCACTGTGTCCCGCTGTGTCCCCCGCTGTGTCCCGCTGTGTCCTGATCTGTCACGCTGTTTCCCAGCTGTGTCCCCTCTGTGTCCCTCTCTGTACCCCGCAGTGTCCAGCTTTGTCCCTGCTCTGTTTCAGTGTGTCCCATGCTCTGTCCCCCACTGTGTCCTGCTGTGTTCCCCGCTCAGTCCCGCTGTGCCCAGCTGTCTCCCGCTCTGTCCCGCGATGTGTCTCACGCTTTGTCCCCGCTGTGTCCCACTGTGTCCCGCTGTGTCCAGCTGTGCCCCCACTGTGTCCCGTTGTGTCCACAGCTGTGTACCATGCTGTGTAACGCTGTGTCCACGCTGTATCGACGCTGTGTCCCGCTGTGTCCCGTTGTGTCCCTCACTATGTCCTCCGGTGTGTCCCTCTGTGTCCCCCGCTGTGACCATCAGTGTCCCGGTGTGTCCCCGCTGTGTCCCTCTGTGTCCTCGCTGTGTCCCCCGCTGTGTCCCGCTGTGTTCTGTGGCGTCCGGTTTGTCCCCCGTTGTGTTCCGCTGTGTCCTGGCTGTGTCCCCCGCTGTGTCCTGCTGTGTCCCTCTGTGTCCCCGCTGTGTCCCTGCTGTGACCCTCAGTGTCCCGGTGTGTCCCCGCTGTGTCCCAATGTGTCCTCGCTGTGTCCCACGCTGTGTTCCGCTGGGTCCTCAATGTGTCCCCCGCTGTGTCCTGCTGTGTCACTTGCTGTGTCCCGTTGTGTCCCAATGTGTCCCCCGCTGTGTCCCTGCTGTGTCCCTGCTGTGTCCCCACTGTGTCATGCTGTGTCCCGCTGTGTCCTCGCTGTGTACCACAC
Source organism: Dipodomys ordii (assembly GCF_000151885.1). Classification (NCBI taxonomy): domain Eukaryota; kingdom Metazoa; phylum Chordata; class Mammalia; order Rodentia; family Heteromyidae; genus Dipodomys; species Dipodomys ordii. The sequence continues at coordinate 314 of NW_012307167.1, read as the reverse complement.
TGTGTTCCACTGTGTCCTCTCTGTGTCCCCTGCTGTGTCCCGTTGTGTCCCCAGCTGTGTACCCCGCTGTGTCCTGCTGGGTCCCCGCTGTATCGACACTGTGTAGCGCTGGATCTTGCTGTGTCCTCGCTGTGTCCCCCGCTGTGTCCCGCTGTGTCCCTCGCTGTGACCCGTTGTGTCCCGATGTGTCCCCCGCTGTGTCCCTGCTGTGTCCCCGATGTGTCCCGCTGTGTCCCGCTGTGTACTGCTGTGTCCCCGGCTGAGTTCCGCTGTGTCCCCGCTGTGTCCCGCTGTGTCCCGCTGTGTACTGCTGT
>NW_012307166.1:0-2662 GCF_000151885.1 Dipodomys ordii | reverse complement strand
TCATACTGCTGGTTCCCGCTGAGTCCCGCTGTGTCCCCGCTGTGTCCCAATATGTCCTCGCTGTGTCCCCTGCTGTGTCCCTCTGTGTCCCCTCTGTGCCCCCCACTGTGTCCCGTTCTATCCTCGCTGTGTCCCCGCTGTGTCCCGCTGTGTCCCCCGCTGTGTCCCCCGCTGTGTCCGGCTGTGTCCACCTCTGTTTCCCGTTGTGTCCCACTGTGTCCCTGCTGTGTCCCCCCTGTGTCCCACTGTGTCCCGCTGTGTCCTCGCTGTTTCCCACGCTGTGTTCCGCTGTGTCCCCCGCTGTGTCCCGCTGTGTCCTGCTGTGTCCCGCTGTGTACTGCTGTGTCCACCGCTGAGTCCCGCTGTGTCCCAGCTGTGTCCGGCTGTGTCCCAACTGTGCCCCCGCTGTGTCCCTCTGTGTCCCACTGTGTCCCCCGCTGTGTACCCCGCTGTCTCCCGCTCTGTCCCCCGCTGTGTCCCACTGTGTCCTCTGCTGTGTCACCCTTGTGTCCCGCTGTTTCCCCCCTGTGACCCACTGTGTTCCACTGTGTCCCTGCTATGACCCGCTGTGTCCCGCTGTGTCCCCGCTGTGTCCCCGCTGTGTCCCGCTCTGTACTCCGCTTTGTCCATCTTTGTCCCCGCTGTGTCTCGCTGTGTCCCACGTTCTGTCCCCCACTGTGTCCCGCTGTGTCCCCGCTGGGTCACTGCTGTTTCCCGCTGTGTCCCGCTGTGTTAGGTGGTGTCTCGCTTTGTCCCCCGCTGTGTCTCCCGCTGAGTCCCCGCTGTATCCCTGCTCTGTCCTGCTGTGTCCTCGCTGTGTCCCCCGCTGTCTCCCGATCTGTCCCCCGCTGTGTCTCACGCTTTGTCCCAGCTGTGTCCCACTGTGTCCTGCTGTGTCCCGCTGTGTCCACCACTGTGTCCCTTTGTGTAACCAGCTGTGTACCCCGCTGTGTAACGCTGTGTCCCTGCTGTATTGACGCTGTGTCCCCCTGGGTCCCGCTGTGTCCTCGCTATGTTCCCCGTTGTGTCCCGCTGTGTCCCCCGCTGTGTCCCTGCTGTGTCCGCACTGTGTCCTGCTGTGTCCCGCTGTGTCCTCGCTGTGTCCCACGCTGTGTCCCCTGCTGTGTCCCACAGTGTCCCGCAATGTATCCCTGCTCTGTTCCCCGCTTTATCCCACGCTGTGTCCCGTTGTGTCCTGCTGTGTCCTCGCTGTGTCCCCCACTGTCTCCCGCTTTGTCAAATGCTGTGTCCCGCTGTGTCCTCGGGGTGTCCCACGCTGTGTCCCGGTGTGTCCCCTCTGTCCCCCACTGTGTCCCACTGTGTCCTCGCTGTATTCCCCGCTGTGTCCCGCTATGTATTCCGTTGTGTCCAGCTATGTCACCGCTGTATCCCGCTGTGTCCCCCCTCGGTCTCCGTTGTCCCCCGCTGTGTCCCGCTGTGTCCCGCTGTGTCCCCCGCTTTGTCCCGCTGTGTCCCACTGTGTCACACTGTGTCCCGTTTTGTCCCGCTTTCTCCCCCGCTGTGTCCCCCGCTGAGTCCCCTCTGTGTCGCTGCTGTGTCCCGCTGTGTCCTCGCTGTGTCCCCCACTGTGTCCCGCTTTGTCCCCCGCTGTGTACCAAGCTGTGTCCCGCTGTGTCCCGCTGTGTACCCCGCTGTGTCCGGCTATGTTCCCGCAGTGTCCCCGCTGTGTCCCGCTGTGTCCCGCTGTGTCCCGTGGTGTCCCGCTTTGTCCCCCGCTGTGTCTCCAGGTGAGTCCCCGCTGTGTCCCCGCTGTGTCCCCCTGTGTCCTTGCTGTGTCCCACGCTGTGTTCCGCTGTGTGCTCGCTGTGTCCCCTGCTGTGTCCGTTGTGTCCCAGATGTGTACCCGTTGTGTCCGCTGTGTCCCCGTTATATCGACGCTGTGTCCCGCTGGGTCCCGCTGTGTCCTCGCTGTGTCCCACGCTGTGTCCCACTGTGTCCCCCGCTGTGTCCCGCTATGTCGTGCTGTGTCCTCGCTGTGTCCCACGCTGTGTTCCGCTGTGTTCTCGCTGTGTCCCCCGATGTGTCCCTTTGTGTCCTTGCTGTGTTCCCTCCTGTGTCCCACTGTGTAACCTTCTGTGTCACCCTCTGTGTCCCGCTGTGTCTCCCGCTGTGTCCCGCTGTGTCCAGCTGTGTACTGCTGTGTCCCCCGCTGAGTCCCGCTGTGTCTCAGCTGTGTCCCGCTGTGTCCCCCGCTGTGTCCCCCGCTGAGTACCCGCTGTGTCCCAGCTGTGTCTTGCTGTGTCCTCTCTGTGTCCCCCGCTGTCTCCCGCTCTGTCCCACACTGTGTCTCACGCTTTGTCCCCGCTGTGTCCCACTGTGTCCCGCTGTGTCCCGCTGTGTCCCCCACTGTGACCCTTTGTGTCCCCAGCTGTGTACCCCGCTGTGTAACGCTGTGTCCCCGCTGTATCGACGCTGTGTCCCGCTGGGTCCCGCTGGGTCCTCGCTGTGTTCCCCATTGTGTCCCGTTGTGTCCCCCGCTGTGTCCCCCGCTGTGTCCGGCTGTGTCCACCTCTGTTTCCCGTTGTGTCCCGCTGTGTCCCTGCTGTGTCCCCCCTGTGTCCCGCTGTGTCCCGCTGTGTCCTCGCTGTTTCCCAAGCTGTGTTCCGCTGTGTCCCCCGCTGTGTCCCGCTGTGTACTGTGA
>NW_012307165.1:0-2662 GCF_000151885.1 Dipodomys ordii | reverse complement strand
GGACACAGCAGGACACAGCAGGGACACAGCGGAGGACACAGCAAGGACACAGCGGGATACAGCGGGACACAATGGGGCACAGCGAGACACAGCGGGTGACACAGCGGGACACAGCAGGACACAGCAGGGACACAGCGGGTACACAGCGGGTACACAGGAGGGGACACAATGGGACATAGCATGACAAAACGGGACACAGCGTGACACAGCGGGGGACACAGCGAGGACACAGTTTGACACAGCGGGACACAGCTGGGACACAGCGGGACACAGCTGGACACACCAGACACACAGCGGGGACACAGCGGGACACAGCAGGGACACAGCGGGGACACAGCGAGGGACACATCGGGACACAGCGGGGAGACATCGGGGGACACAGTGGGGGACACAGCGTTACACAGCGGTGACACAGCGGGGACACAGCGGGGGACACAGCGTAGGACAGAGCGGGACACAGAGGGACACAGCGGTGGACACAGCGGGGATACAGCGGGGGACAGAGCTGGACAAAGGGGGACACAGCAGGGACACAGTGGGAAACAGCGGGTACACTGTGGTGACACAGCGGGACACAGTGGGGACACAGCGGGACAGAGTGGGGCCACAGAGGGGCGACAGAGCGGGACACAGCGGGACACAGCGTGGGACACAAAGGGGGACAGCGGGGACACACCTGGGGACAACGGGGACACAGCGGGGACACAGAGGGAGACACATCGGGGACACAGCGGGACACAGCAGGGGAACACCGAGGGACTAAGCGGGACACAGCTGGGGACCGCAGGGACACAGCGGGGGGACACAGCGAGGACACAGCGGGACACTCCGGAGCACAGGGGGGACACAGCGGGAACACAGAGTGGACACAGCAGGACACATTTGGGACACAGCAGGGGCACAGGGGGACTCAGCGGCGGACACAGCGGGACACAGCGGGAAACAGTGGGGACACAGCGGAACACAGCAGGGAAACAGCAGGGACACAGCGGGACACAGTGCGGGACACAGCGTGGTCACAGCGGGGGACTCAGCGGGGACACAGCGGGGGACACAGCGTGGGACAGAGAAGGGCACAGTTGAACACAGCGGGACACAGCAGGGGACACAGCGGGGATACAGCAGGGGACACAGCTGAACACAGAGGGACACAGCAGGGACTCAGCGAGACACAGCGGGTACACTGTGGTAAAACAGGGGACTCAGAGGACACAGCGGGTACAATGCGGTGACATGGCGGGACACAGCGGGTACACAGCGGGACACAGTGGGGACACAGCGGGACACAACGGGGACACAGTGGGACACAGCGGTGACACAGCGGGGACACAGCAGGGGACACAGCGTGGGACAGAGAGTGACACAGCAGAACACAGCGGGACACAGCGCAGATACAGCGGGGGATACAGCTGGACACAGCGCGACACTGCAGAGACTCAGCGGGACACAGCGGGGACACAGCGGGACACAGCAGGGAAACAGCAGGGACACAGCGGGAGAGAGCGGGGACACAGTGGGACACAGCGGAACACAGCGGGGACACAGAGGGACACAGCAGAACACAGCGGGGGACACAGCAGGGGACAGCGGGGACACAGCGGGGGAAATGTTGTACACAGCGTGACAAAGCGGGGGACACAGCAGAACACAGCGGGTCACAGCGGGACACAGTGGGGCTACACAGCGGGGACACAGCTGGGACACAGAGGGACACAACGTGGGACACAGCGGGGACACAGCAGGACGCAGCGGGGACACAGCGAGATCACAGCGGGACACAGCGGGGACACAGTGGGGAAAAAACAGTGGACACAGTGGGACACAGCGGGGACACAGCGGGGACAAAGCGGAGGACACAGCGTGGGACAGAAAGGGACACAGCGGGACACAGCGGGACACAGCAGGGGACAGAGGGGACACAGCGGGACACAGCGGGACACAGCAGGGGACAGCGGGGTCAAAGCGGAGGACACAGCGTGGGACAGAGAGGGACACCGCGGGACACAGCGGGACACAGCAGGGGGCACAGCGGGGATACAGCGGGGGACACAGCTGGACAAGGAGGAACACAGCAGGGACTCAGCGGGACACAGCGGGTACACTGCGGTGACACAGCGGGACACAGCGGGGACACAGCGGGACACAGCGGGGCCACAGCGGGGGACCCAGAGAGACACAGCGGAGAATACAGAGGGACACAGCGGGACACAGCGGGGGACAGAGGTGACACAGCGGGACACAGCGGGACACAGCAGGGGACAGCGGAGACACATTAGGGGACAACGGGGACACAGCGGGGACACAGAGGGGGACACAGTGGGGACACAGCGGGACACAGCAGGGGACACAGCGGAGGACACAGCGCGGACACAGCGGGGACACAGCGCGGACACAGCGGGGACACAGCGGGACACAGCAAAGGACACAGCGGGGGACACAGCCGGACACAGCGGGGACACAGCAGGGGCCTCATCGGGGGACACTGCAGGACACAGTGGGGACACAGGGGGGCACAGCGGGGACACAGTGGGGATACAGAGGGGAACAAAGTGGGAACACAGCGTGATAGAGCGGGACACAGCAGGTACACAGAGGGAAACAGCGGGAGACAGAGCGGGACACAGCGGGGGACAAAGCGGGGGACAGAGCGGGACACAGCGGA
>NW_012307164.1:0-2662 GCF_000151885.1 Dipodomys ordii | reverse complement strand
AGCGGGACACAGCAGGACACAGCGGGGGACACAGTGGAACACAGCGTGGGACACAGCGAGGACACAGCAGGACACAGCGGGACACAGCGGCGACACAGCAGGGACACAGCAGGGACACAGCAGGGGACACAGCGGGACACAACGGGGAGACAGCAGGGACACAGTGGGGGACACAGCAGGACACAGCGGGTCACAGCGGGGGACACAGCGGGACACAGCGGGGGACACAGTGAGGTCACAGAGGGACACAGTTGCGACACAGAGGGGACTCAGTGGGGGACACAGCGGGGGACAAAGCAGGACACCACGGGACAGTGTGACACAGCGGGACACAGCGGGGACACTGCACGGACACAGCGGTACAAAGCGGGGGACACAGCGGGGACTCAGCGGGGGACACAGCGGGGGACAAAGCGGGACACCACGGAACACAGCGGGTCACAGCGGAAACAGCGGTGACCCTGTGGGGACACAGCGGGACCCAGTGGGGGACACAGCGGGACACAGCGGGGACTCAGCTGGGGACCCAGCAAAGGACAAACTGGGACACCACGGGACACAGTGGGACACAGCGGGACACAGCGGGGACACTGCAGGAACATAGCGGGACACAGCGGGGGACACAGGGGGACACAGCGGGACACAGCAGGGACAGAGCGGGACACAGCGGGACACAGCGGGGACACTGCGGGAAAATAGCGGGACACAGCGGGGTACACAGCAGGACACAGCAGTGGACACAGCGGGAACACAGCTGGACACAGCGGGGTACACAGTGGGACACAGGGGGCACACAGTGGGGACACAGCGGGGGACACAGCGGGACACAGCGGGTCACAGCGGGGGACACAGCGGGGGACACAGCGGGGGACAGCAGAGGACAGAGAGGGGACACAGCGGACACAGCGGGGTACACAGAGGGACACAGCGGGCACACAGTGGGGACACAGCGGGACAAAGCAGGACACAGCGGGGACAGCAGGACAGAGCGTGACACAGCGAGGACACATTGGGACACAGCGGGACACAGAGGAACTCAGCGGGAGACACAGCAGTACACAGCGGGAAACAGTGTGACACACCGGGGAGACAGCAGGGACACAGTGGGGGACACAGCAGGACACAGCGGGTCACAGCGGGGGACACAGCGGGACACAGCGGGGGACACAGTGAGGTCACAGAGGGACACAGTTGCGACACAGAGGGGACTCAGTGGGGGACACAGCGGGGGACAAAGCAGGACACCACGGGACAGTGTGACACAGCGGGACGCAGCAGGGACACTGCACGGACACAGCGGTACAAAGCGGGGGACACAGCGGGTACTCAGCGGGACACACAGCGGGGGACAAAGCGGGACACCACGGAACACAGCGGGTCACAGCGGGAAACAGCGGTGACCCTGTGGGGACACAGCGGGACCCAGTGGGGGACACAGCGGGACACAGCGGGGACTCACCTGGGGACACAGCGAAGGACAAACTGGGACACCACGGGACACAGTGGGACACAGCGGGACACAGCGGGGACACTGCGGGAACATAGCGGGACACAGCGGGGGACACAGGGGGACACAGCGGGACACAGCAGGGACAGAGCGGGACACAGCGGGACACAGCGGGGACACTGCGGGAACATAGCGGGACACAGCGGGGTACACAGCAGGACACAGCAGTGGACACAGCGGGAACACAGCTGGACACAGCGGGGTACACAGTGGGACACAGGGGGCACACAGTGGGGACACAGCCGGGGACACATCGGGACACAGCGGGTCACAGCGGGGGACACAGCGGGGGACACAGCGGGGGACAGCAGAGGACAGAGAGGGGACACAGCGGACACAGCGGGGTACACAGAGGGACACAGCGGGCACACAGTGGGGACACAGCGGGACAAAGCAGGACACAGCGGGGACAGAGCAGGACAGAGTGTGACACAGCGAGGACACATTGGGACACAGCGGGACAAAGAGGAACTCAGCGGGAGACACAGCAGTACACAGCGGGAAACAGTGTGACACACCGGGGAGACAGCAGGGACACAGTGGGGGACACAGCAGGACACAGCGGGTCACAGTGGGGGACACAGCGGGACACAGCGGGGGACACAGCGCGGACACAGCCGCACACAGTTGCGACACAGAGGGGACTCAGTGGGGGACACAGCGGGGGACAAAGCAGGACACCACGGGACAGTGTGACACAGCGGGACACAGCGGGGACACTGCACGGACACAGCGGTACAAAGCGGGGGACACAGCGGGGACTCAGCGGGACACACAGCGGGGGACAAAGCGGGACACAGCGGGGGACACAGCGAGGACACAGCGGGTCACAGCGGGACACAGCGTGGGACAAAGCAGGAGACAGCGAGGGACAAAGCGAAGACCCAGCTGGACACAGCGGGGTACACAGCGGGACACAGCGGGGGACACAGAAGGGTACACAGCTGGACACAGCGAGAAACACAGCGAGGTCACAGCGGGGGCCAAAGCGGGACAATACGGGACACAGGGTGACACAGTGTGACACAGCGGGACACAGCGGGAGACACAGCGGGGGACAGCAGGGGACAGAGAGGGGACACAGCGGGAGACACTAATGGGGACAGCAGGGGACAGAGAGGGGACACAGCGGGACACAGCGGGAACACAGCTGGA
>NW_012307163.1:0-2662 GCF_000151885.1 Dipodomys ordii | reverse complement strand
AGAAGCAGGAACATTAGCAGAACGAGAAGCAGATTGCAGAAGGAGAAGCAGCAGAAGAAGTAGAACCAGAAATTCAGGCAGGAGAAACAGAAGAAGCAGAAGCAGAAGCAGAAGGAGAAGCAAAAAGAGAAGCACGAGGAGTAGTAAAAGAAGCAGCAGAAGGAGAAGCAGCAGAAGAAGCAGAAAAACAAGCAGGAGAAGCAGAAGCAGAAAGAGAATTAGAAGCTGAATAAGCAGAACCAGAAGAAGAAGCAGTAGAAGCATAAGAAGCAGAAGCAGGAGAAGCAGAAGCAGAAGAAAAAGAAGAAGCATAAGAAGCAGAAATAGAAGCAGACGCAGAAACAGAAGAAGGAGAAGGAGCAGCAGAAGGTGAAGCAGAAGGAGATGCAGAAGCAGAAAGAGAAGCAGAAACAGAAAGAGAAGTTGGAGAATCAGAAGAAGCAGAAGCAGAAAGAGAAGCAGAAGAGGGAGAAGGAGAAGCAGAAGCAGAAGGACAATCAGGAGAAGCAGAAGAAGCAGAAGCGGGAGAAGAAGCAGAAGAAGAAGAAACAGAAGAATGAGAAGGAGCAGAAGGAGAGGCAGAAGCAGAAGGAGAAGCAGAAATAGAAACAGAAGAAGAAGAAGCAGTTGCAGGAGAAGCAGAAGCAGAAGGAACAGAAGAAGCTGAAGAAGCAGAAGGAGAACCTGATGCAGAAGGACAAGCAGAAGCAGCAGAAGCTGAAAGAGCAGAAGCAGAAGATACAGAACAAGCAGAAGAAGCAGAAGCAGAACGAGAAGCAGAAGAATAAGAAGGAGAAAGAGAAGGATTAGGAGTAGGAGGAGCATAAGCAGAATTAGAAGCAGAAAGAGAAGCAGAAGGAGAAGCAGAAGAAACAGAAGAAGCAGAAGCAGAAGCAGTAGCAGAAGAAGCTGAAGATGCAGAAGCAGATAGAGAAGCAGCAGGAATAGCAGAATAACGAGAAGGAGAAACAGAAGGAGAAGAAGAATGAGAAGCAGAAGGAGTAGCAGGAAAAACAGGAGAAGCAGAAACAGACGGAGAAGCAGAAGAAGGAGAAGCAGAAGCAGAAGAAGAAGCAGAAGGAAAAGCACAAGCAGAAGGAGATGCAGAAGGAGTAGCAGGAGAAGCAGAAGAAGCAGAAGGAGAAGGATAAGAAGAAGGAGAAGAAGCAGAATCAGAAGAAGCAGAAGGAGAAGTAGAAAGAGAAGCCGACGAAGAGAAGCAGAACGAGAAGCAGGAGAACCAGAAGAAGCAGAGCGTGAGAAGCAGAAGCAAAAGAAACAGAAGAAATAGAAGTAGCAGAAGCAGAAGGAGAAGCAGAAGCAGAAGGAGAAGCAGAAAGAGAAGCAGGAGAACCAGAAGAAGCAGGAGAAGCAGAAGCAGAAGAAACAGGAGAAGCCGAAGAAGCAGAAGCAGTATCTGAAGCAGAAGGAGAAACAGAAGAAGCACAATCTGAAGCAGAAGCAGAAGATACAGAAATAGTAGAATAAGCAGAAGCAGAAGCAGCAGGAGAAGCAGAAGAAGAAGATGGAGAAGGCGAAAGAGGAAGATTAGGAGTAGGAGAAGCAAAAGGATAAACAGAAGAAGAAAGAGACGCAGACGGAGAAGCAGCAAGAGAAGTAGGAGAAGCAGGAGAAGCAGAAGCAGGAGAAGCAGAAGAAACAGAAGACGCAGAAGCAGAATGAGAAGCAGAAGGAGAAATTGAAGCAGAAGCAGAAGGAGAAACAGAAGCAGGAGGAGAAGCAGAAGAAGGAGAAGGAGAAGGAGAAGCAGAAAGAGAAGCCGAACGAGAAGCAGGAGAAGCAGAAGCAGGAGAAGCAGAAACAGAAGAAACAGAAGAAGGAGAAGCAGAAACAGAAGGAAAAGCAGAAAGAGAAGCAGGAGAAGCAGAAGAAGCAGCAGCAGGAGAAGCAGAAGCAGAAGAAGCAGAAGCAGAACCTGAAGCAGAAGGAGAACAGGAGAAGCAGAATCTGGAGAAGCAGAAGGAGAAGCAGAAGCAGAAAGAGAAGCAAAAGCAGAAGGAGAAGCAGAAGGAGAAGCAGAAGAAACAGAAGAAGCAGAGGCAGTAGCAGAAGAAGCAGAAGATGCAGAAGCAGAAGGAGAAGCAGAAGGAAAAGCAGAAGAACGAGAAGGTGAGGGAGAAGGAGAAACAGGAGTAGAAGCAGAAAGAGAAGCAGAAGAAGGAGCAGGAGAAGGAAAAGCAGCAGGAGAAGCAGAAAGAGCAGCAGAAGGAGGAGCAGGAGATGCAGAAACAGGAGAAGCATAAGCAGAACAAACAGGAGAAGGACAAGAAGCAGAAGCAGAAGGAGAAGCAGAAACAGAAGGAGAAGCAGAAAGAGAAGGAGGGGAAGCAGAAGAAGCAGAAGCAAGAGAAGCAGAAGCATAAGAATCCGAAGAAGCAGAAGGAGAACCTCAGGCAGAAGGAGAAGCAGGAGAAGCAGAAGAAGCAGAATCTGGAGAAGGAGAAGGAGAAGCAGAAGCAGAAAGAGAATGAAAATCAGAAGGAGAAGCAGAAGAAACGGAAGAGTAGAAGCAGTAGCAGTTGAAGCAGACGAGAAGCAGAGGAAAGCAGAGAGAGAGAGGAGAGGAGAACAGAAGGAGAAACAGAAGAGAAGCAGGTAAGCAGAGAGAGAGAGAGAGAGAGAGATAAAGAGGGGAGAGAGA
>NW_012307162.1:0-2662 GCF_000151885.1 Dipodomys ordii | reverse complement strand
TCTTCTTCTTCTTCTTCTTCTTCTTCTTCTTCTTCTTCTTCTTCTTCTTATTCTTCTTCTTCTTCTTCTTCGTCTTCTTCGTCTCTTTCTTCAGCTTCAGCTTTTCCTGCTTCTTCTGCTTCTACTGCTTCTCTTTCTGCTTCTCATTCTGCTTCTGCTTCTCCTTCTGCTTCTCCTATTGATTCTGCTGCCCTTCCTTCTCCTTCTCCTTCTCCTACTTCTGCTTCTCCTTCTGCTTCTGCTTCTTCTGCTTCTCCTGCTTCTCCTTCTGCATCTTCTCCTGCTTCTGCTTCTTCTTCTGCTTCTGCTTCTCCTTCTTCTGCTTCTCCTCCTGATTCTCCTTCTGCTTCTCCTTCTGCTGCTCCTTCTCCTTCTTCTGCTTCTCCCTCTGCTTCTGCTTCTTATGCTTCTTCTTTTTCTTCTGGTTCTGCTTCTCCTGCTTCTGCTTCTTATGCTTCTTCTGCTTCTTCTTCTTCTTCTGCTTCTTCTGCTTCTACTTCTCTTTCTGCTTCTCCTTCTCCTGCTTGTTTTTCTGCTTCTTCTGCTGCTTCTCGTTTTGCTGGTTCTTCTTCTTCTGCTTCTCTTTTTGCTTCTCCTTCTGCTGCTGCTTCTGCTTCTTCTGTTTCTCCTGCCTGAATTTCTGGTTCTACTTGTTCTGCTGCTTCTCCTTCTGCTTCTGCTTCTACTTCTGCTTCTGTTTCTGCTTCTTCTGCTTCTTCTCTTTCGGCTTCTCCTGCTTCTTTTTCTTGTGCTTCTCCTGCTTCTGTTTCTGCTTCTCTTTCCGCTTCTGCTTCTCCTTCTGCTTCTGCTTCTTCTCCTTCTCGTTCTCCTACTTCTGCTTCCCCTTCAGCTTCTGCTTCTTCTGTTTCTCCTGCTTCTCCTTCTGCATCTCCTTCTGCTTGTGCTTGTCCTTATGCTTCTTCTTCTGCTTCTCCTTCTCCTTCTTTTGCTTCTCCTTTTGCTTCTGCTTCTTCTGCTTTTCCTTCTTCTCCTTCTGCTTCTGCTTCTTTTGCTTCTCCTTCTGCATCTTCTTCTGCTTCTCCTTCTTCTTCTTCTGCTTCTCCTTCTGATTCTCCTTCTGCTAGTTCTTCTTCTGCTTTACCTGCTTCTCTTTCTGCTTCTCCTTCTGCTTCTCCTTCTGTTTCTCCTTCTCCATCCTATTCTTCTGCTTTTCGTTCTGCTTCTCGTTCTGCTTCTGCTACAACTGCTACTGCTTCTACTTCTTCTGTTTCTTCTGCTTCTCCTTCTGCTTCAGGTTGTGCTTCTGCTTCTTCGGATTCTTATGCTTCTGCTTCTCCTGCTTCTGCTTCTTTTGCTTCCCCTCTTTCTCTTTCTGCTTCTCCTTCTGTTTCTGCTTCTCCTTCTGCTTCTGCTTCTTGTCCTTCACCTGTTTCTTCTGCTTCTGCTTCTGTTTCTCATGTTTCTGCTTCTCCTGCTTCTCCTTCTGCTACTCTTTCTGCTTCTCCTGCTGCTTTTCCTTCTCCTGCTCCTTCTTCTGCTTCTCTTTCTGCTTCTACTCCTGTTTCTCCTTCTCCTTCTCGTTCTTCTGCTTTTCCATCTGCTTCTGCTTCTGCATCTTCTGCATCTTCTGCTACTGCCTCTGCTTCTTCTGTTTCTTCTGCTTCTCCTTCTGCTTTTCTTCTCTTTCTGCTTTGTTTCTCCTTCTGCTTCTCCAGATTCTGCTTCTTCTGCTTCTCCTGCTTCTCCTTCTGCTTCAGGTTCTGCTTCTGCTTCTTCGGCTTCTTCTGCTTCTGCTTCTCCTGCTGCTGCTTCTTCTGCTTCTCCTGCTTCTCTTTCTGCTTTTCCTTCTGTTTCTGCTTCTGCTTCTTCTCCTTCTTGTGTTTCTTCTGCTTCTGCTTCTCCTGCTACTGCTTCTCCTGCTTCTCGTTCTGCTTCCCTTTCTGCTTCTCCTTCTCCTTCTTCTGCTTCTCCTTCTGCTTCTGCTTCTCCTTCTGCTTCTGCTTCTGCTTCAATTTCTCCTTCTGCTTCTCATTCTGCTTCTGCGTCTTCTGTTTCTTCTGCTTCTCCTGCTTCTGCTTCTCCTGCTTCTCCTACTTCTCGTGCTGCTTCTCCTTCTGCGTCTCTTTCTGCTTCTGCTTATCCTTTTGCTTCTCCTACTCCTAATCCTTCTCTTTCGCCTTCTCCGTCTTCTTCTTCTGCTTCTCCTGCTGCTTCTGCTTCTGCTTATTCTACTATTTCTGTTTCTTTTGCTTCAGATTGTGCTTCTTCTGTTTCTCCTTCTGCTTCAGATTCTGCTTCTGCTTCTTCGGCTTCTCCTGTTTCTTCTGCTTCTGCTTCTCCTGCTTCTTCTGGTTCTCCTGCTTCTCTTTCTGCTTCTCCTTCTGCTTCTGCTAATCCTTCTGCTTCTGCTTCTGCTCTTCTCCTTCTTCAGTTTCTTTTGCTTCTAAATCTTCTGCTTCTTCTTCTTCTGTTTCTTAGGATTCTACTTCTAATTCTCCTTCTTCTCCATCTCTTTCTGCTTCTTCTGATTCTCCTGCTTCTCCTTCTTGTTCTCATTCTGTTTATGCTTCTCTTTCTGCTTCTGCTTCTCCTTATGCTGCTCCTTCTCCTTCTCCTTCATCTGCTTCTCTCACTGCTTCTGCTTCATAAGCTTATTCTTTTTATTCCGCTTCAGCTTCTCCTGCTTCTGCTTCTTCTGCTT
>NW_012307161.1:0-2662 GCF_000151885.1 Dipodomys ordii | reverse complement strand
ACGCTGTGTCCCGCTGTGTCCACCTCTGTGTCCCTGCTGTGTCCCGCTATGTCCAGCTTTGTCTCCCGCTGTGTCCTCGCTGTGTTCCGCTATGTCCAAGCTGTGTCTCCTCTTTGTCCCCCGCTGTGTCCCCGCTGTGTCCCATACTCTGTCCCCCGCTGTGTCCCCGCTGTGTCCCTGTAGTGTACCCGCTGTATCCCGCTGAGTCCCTGCTTTGTCCCGCTGTGTCCAGCTGTGTCCCCCGCTGTATCCCCGCTGTGTCCCCTGCTGTGTGCCGCTGTGTCCCACTGTGTCCCTCTCAGTCCCACGCTGTGTCCCCCGCTGTGTCCCTGCTGTGTCCCCGCTGTGTCCCGCTGAGTCCCAACTGTGTCCCCCTATGTCCGGCTGTGTCCCGCTGTGTCCCCGCTGTGACGCCCCTGTGTCCCGCTGTGTCCCCGCTGTGTCCCCGCTGTGTCCCGCTGAGTCCCAACTGTGTCCCCCTATGTCCGGCTGTGTCCCGCTGTGTCCCCGCTGTGTCGCCCCTGTGTCCCGCTGTGTCCCCGCTGTGTCCCCGCTGTGTGCCCCTCTGTGTCCCCGCTGTGTCCCCATTGTGCCCAGGTTTGTCACCGCTGTCCCCAGCCCTGTCCCTTGCTGTGTCCCCACTATGTCCTGCTGTATTCCGCTGTGTCCTCGCTGTGTCCCCGCTGTATCCCCCGCTGTGTCCCACTGTGTCCCCGCTGCCTCTATGTCCTCCGCTGTGTCCCGCTATGTCCCCCGCTGTGTCCCTGATGTGTCCCCGCTGTGTCCCGCTGTGTCCCGCTGTGTACTGCTGTGTCCCCCGCTGAGTCCCGCTGTGTCCCCTCTGTGTCCCAATGTGTCCTCGCTGTGGGGCCCGCTGTGTCCCGCTGTGACCCGCAGGGTCACCGCTGTTTCCCAATGTGTCCCGCTGTGTTCCGTGGTGTCTCGCTTTATCCTCCGCTGTGTCCCCCGCTGAGTCCCTGCTGTGTCCCCGCTGTGTCCTGCTGTGTTCTCGCTGTGTCCCCCGCTGTCTCCTGCTCTGTCCCCCACTGTGTCTCACGCTTTGTCCCTGCTGTGTCTCACTGTGGACCGCTGTGTCCCGCTGTGCCCCCACTGTGTCCCGTTGTGTCCACAGCTGTATACCACGCTTTGTAACGCTGTGTCCCCCGCTGTGTCCCGCTGTGTCCTGCTGTTACCCTCTCTATCCCCACTGTGTCCCGCTATGTCCCCGCTGTGTGCCCACTGTGTCCCGCTGTGTCCCCCGATTTGTCCCGCTGTGTCCCAGCTGTGTGCCCGCAGTGTCCCGCTCTGTACCCCGCTGTGTCCAGCTGTGTCACAGCTGTGTCCCTCTGTGGTCCACTCTGTCTCTGGTGTCCCCCGCTGTGTCCCCCACTGTGTCCCGCTGTGTCCCCCGCTTTGTCCTGCTGTGTTCCCGCAGTGTCCCCGCTGTGTCACACCGTGTCCCGTGATGTCCCACTTTGTCCCCCACTGTGTTCCCCGCTGAGTACTCTCTGTGTCCCTGCTGTGTCCCGCTGTGTCCTCGCTGTGTCTCACGCTGTGTTCCGCTGTGTCCTCGCTGTGTCCTCCGATGTGTCCCTTTGTGTCCCCAGCTGTGTACCCGCTGTGTCCCGCTGTGTCCCCGCTGTATCGACGCTGTGTCCCGCTGAGCCCAGCTGTGTTCTCGCTGTGTTCCCTGCTGTGTCCCGCTGTGTACCCCTCTTTGTCCCACTCTGTGTCCCGCTGTGTCCCACGCTGTGTCCCGGTGTGTCCCGCTGTGTACTGCTGTGTCCCCCGCTGTGTCCTCGTTGTGTCCCCCGCTGTGTCCCGCTGTGTCCCCGCAGTGTCACTGCTGTTTCCCGCTGTGTCCCACTGTGTTCCATGGTGTCCCGCTATGTCCCCCGCTGTGTCCCCCACTGAGTCCCCGCTGGGTCTTTGTCCCACTCTGTGTCCCACTGTGTCCCCCGCTGTGTCCCCCACTGTGTTCTGCTGTGTCCCCCGCTGTGTCCCGCTGTGTCCCACGCTGTGTGCCGCTGTGTCCCCGCAGTGTCACCGCTGTTTCCCGCTGTGTCCCACTGTGTTCCGTGGTGTCCCGCTATGTCCCCCGCTGTGTCCCCCGCTGAGTCCCCACTGGGTCCCCAATGTGTCCGGCTGTGTCCTCGCTGTGTCCCCCGCTGTCTCCTGCTCTGTCCCCCGCTGTGTCTCACGCTTTGTCTCCGCTGCGTCCCACTGTGTCCCGCTGTGTCCCGCTGTTTCCCCCAATGTGTCCCTTTGTGTCCCCAGCTGTGTACCCCGCTGTGTCCAGCTGTGTCCCCGCTGTATCGACGCTGTGTCCCGCAGGGTCCCGCTGTGTCCTTGATGTGTTCCCCGTTGTGTCCCGCTGTGACCGCCGCTGTGTCCCCCGCTGTGTCCCGTTGGGTCCCGCTGTGTCCCCCGCTGTGTCCCTGCTGTGTCCCTACTGTGTCCCCGCTGTATCCCGCTGTGTCCCGCTGTGTCCTCGCTGTGTCCCACGCTGTGTTCCGCTGTGTCCTCGCTGTGTCCCCTGCTGTGTCCCATTGTGTTCCCTGCTGTGTACCCCGCTGTGTCCCGCTGTGTCCCCGCTGTATCGACGCTGTGTTCCGCTTGGTTCCCGCAGTGTCCTCGCTGTGTCACCCGCTGTGTCCCGCTG
>NW_012307160.1:0-2662 GCF_000151885.1 Dipodomys ordii | reverse complement strand
CACCTGTGTCCCCTGCTGTGTCCCGCTGTGTCCCCTGCTGTGTCCCCGCTGTGTCCCGCTGTGTCCCGCTGTGTCCCGCTGTGTCCCGCTGTGACCCTTCTGAGCCCCGCTGTGTCCCCGCTGTGTCCCGCTGGGTCCGCCCTCTGTCCCCCGCTGTGTCCCGCTGTGTCCCTCTGTGTCCCCTGCTGTATCCCCTGCTCTGTCCCACTATGTCTCCTGCTGTGTCCCCCGCTGTGTCCCCCGTTGAGTCTCGCTGTGTCCCCACTGTGTCCCGCTTTCTCCTTGCTGTGTCCCCGCTGTGTGCCCGCTGTGTCCCGCTGTGTCCCCCGCTGTGTTCCGCTGTGTCTTCACTGTGTGTGCCTCTGTCCCCTGCTCTGTCCCCCGCTGTGTCTCATGCTTTGTCCCCGCTGTGTCCCGCTGTGTCCCCCACTGTGTTCCTTTGTGTCCCCAGCTGTGTACGCCGCTGTGTAATGCTGTGTCCCCACTGTATTGACGCTGTGTCCCGCTGTGTCCCGCTGTGTCCTCGCTGTGTTCCCCGTTGTGTCCCACTGTGTCACCGCTGTGTCCCCAGCTGTGTCCCGCTATGTCCCGCTGTGTCCCCTGCTGTGTCCCGCTGTGTCCCGCTGTGTCCCCCGCTGTGTCCCGCTGTGTCTTCACTGTGTCTGCCTCTGTCCCCTGCTCTGTCCCCCGCTGTGTCTCATGCTTTGTCCCCGCTGTGTCCCGCTGTGTCCCCCACTGTGTTTCTTTGTGTCCCCAGCTGTGTACGCTGCTGTGTAATGCTGTGTCCCCACTGTATTGACGCTGTGTCCCGCTGTGTCCCGCTGGGTCCTCCCTGAGTTCCCCGTGGTGTCCCACTTTGTCCCCGGCTGTGTCCCCCGCTGTGTCCCGCTGTGTCCCCCGCTGTGTCCTCGCTGTATCCCCCGCTGTGTCCCGCTGTGTCCCCTATCTGTCCCCCGCTGTGTCCCGCTGTGTCCCTCTGTGTCCCCTGCTGTATCCCCTGCTCTGTCCCTCTGTGTCCCCCGCTGTGTCACTGCTGTGTCCCCGCTGTGTCCCACTGTGTCCCGCTGTGTCCCCTGCTGAGTCCTGCTTTGTTCCCACTGTGCCCCCTGTGACCTCGCTGTGTCCCCCGCTGTGTCCCACTTTGTACCCCCTGTGTCCCCCGCTGTGTCCTGCTGCGTCCCCGCTATGTCCCGCTGTGTCCCACTGTGTCCCGCTGTGTCCCGCTGTGACCCTGCTGAGTCCCGCTGTGTCCCCGCTGTGTCCCGCTTTGTCGTCGCTGTGTCCCCCACTGTGTCCCGCTTTGCCCCCCACCGTGTCCCCTGCTGTGTCCCTGCTGTGTCCCGCTGTGTTCCGCAATGTCCCGCTGTGTCCTCGCTGTGTCTCCCGCAGTGTCCCGCAGTGTCCTCGCTGTGTCCCCGGCTGTGTCCTGCTTTGTCCCCCGCTGTGTCCCCCTGTGTACCCCTCTGTGTCCCCCGCTGGGTCCCGCTGTGTCCCCCGCTGTGTCCCGCTGTGTCCCGCTGTGTCCCCCGCTGTGTCCCTGCTGTGCCTCGCTATGCCCCGCTGTGTCCCGGTATGTACTGCTGTGTCCCCCGCTGGGTCCCGCTGTGTCCTCGCTGTGTCCCAATGTGTCCTCGCTGGGTCCCCCGCTGTGTCCCGCTGTGTCCCCAATGTGTCCCCCGCTGTGTCCCTCTGTGTCCTCTGCTGTGTCCCCTGCTCTGTCCCACTGTGTCCCCCGCTGTGTCCCGCCGTGTCCCGCTGTGTCCACCGCTGTGTCCCGCTGTGTCCTCGCTGGGTTGCCCGCTGTGTCCCGCTGTGTCTCCCGCTCTGTCCCGCTGTGTCCCGCTCGGTCCCTGCTGTGTCCCGCTGTGTCCCGCTGTGTCCCCGCTGTGTGCCGGCTGTGTCCTGCTCTGTACTCCGTTGTGTCCAGCTGTGTCACCGCTTTGTCTCACTGTGTCCCCTCTCTGTCTCCGCTGTCCCCCGCTGTGTCCCAGCTGTGTAACGCTGTGTCCCACTGTGTCCCCAGCTTTGTCCCGCTGTGTCCCCGCAGTGTCACCACTGTGTCCCGCTGTGTCACACTGTGTCCCATGGTGTCCCGCTTTGTCCCCTGCTGTGTCCCCCGCTGAGTCCCCTCTGCGTCGCTGCTGTGTCCCGCTGTGTCCTCGCTGTGTCCTCCGCATTCTCCCGCTTTGTGTCACGCAGTGTCCCGCTGTGTCCTCGCTGTGTCCCCCGCTGTGTCCCGCTGTGTCCCTGCGGTGTCCCAACCTGTGTCCCGCTGTGTCCCCGCTGTATCCCAATGTGTCCTCGCTGGGTCCCCCTCTGTGTTCCGCTGTGTCCCCCCTGTTTCCACTGCTGTGTCCCGCTTTGTCCCTCTGTGTCCTCTGCTGTGTCCCCTGCTCTGTCCCACTGTGTCCCCCGCTGTGTCCTGCTGTGTCCCGCTGTGTCCACCGCTGTGTCCCGCTGTGTCCCGCTGTGTCCCCCGCTGTGTCCCCCGCCGTGTCTCACTGTGTCATCGTTGTGTGCCCCTCTGTGTCCCGATGTGTCCCCGCTGTGACCCGCTGTGTCCTCGCTGTGTCCCCCGCTGTGTCGCGCTGTGTCCCGCTGTGTACCCCTTGTGTCCCACTATGTTCCAGCAGTGTCCCCGTTGTGTCCCGCTGTGTCCCGC
>NW_012307159.1:0-2662 GCF_000151885.1 Dipodomys ordii | reverse complement strand
AGCGGGACACAGCGGGGAACACAGCGAGGACACAGCGGGACCCAGCAGGACACAGCGTCGATACAGCGGGGACACACTGTTACACAGCGTGGTACCCAGCTGTGGACACAATGGGACAGAGTGGGGGCACAGCGAGACACAGCAGGACACAGCGAGGACACAGCGGGACACATTGGTGACACAGCGGGGGACACAGCAGGACACAGCAGCGGACACAGCGGGGGACACAGCGCGACACAGCGGGGGACACAATGGGGACACAGTGGGACACAGCGGGGGACACAGCGAGGACACAGCGGAACATAGCGGGGGACACAGAAAGGACACAGCGGGACACAGCGAGACACAGCGGGACACAGTGAGGACACAGTGGGACACATTGGTGACACAGCGGCGGACACAGCAGGACACAGCAGCGGACACAGCGGGGGACACAGTGGGACACAGCGCGACACAGCGGGGGACACAATGGGGACACAGCGGGACACAGCGGGGGACACAGCGAGGACACAGCGGAACATAGCGGGGGACACAGAGAGGACACAGCGGGACACAGCGAGACACAGCGGGACACAGCGTGGACACAGCAGTAGACACAGCGGGACATAGCGGGGGACACAGCTGGGGACACAACGGGACACAGCGGGGGACACAGCGAGGACAGAGCGGGACACAGCGGGACACAGAGGGGACACAGCGGCAATACAGCGGGGACACAGCGAGACACAGCGGGGAACATAGGAAGGAAACAGCGGGACCCAGTGGGACACAGCGTCGATACAGCGGGACAACAACGGGGTACACAGCTAGGGACACAACGGGACACAGCGGGCGACACAGCGAGGACACAGCGGGACACAGCGGGACACAGCGGGGGACAGAGCGGGACCCAAGGGAGACCCAGCGAGTACACAGCAGGACACAGCAGGGGACACAGAGGGACACAGCGGGGGACACAGCGGGGGACACAGCGGGGAACTCAGCGAGGACACAGCGGGGGACACAGCGGGACACAGCCTCGATACCGCGGGCACACAGCGTTACACAGCGTGGTACACCGCTGTGGACACAACGGGACACAGTGGGGGCACAGCGGGACACAGCGGGACACAGTGGGACACAGCGGGGACAAAGCATGAGACACAGCGGGGGACAGAGCTGGAGACAGCGGGGGACACAGCCAGGACACAGCGGGACACAGCGTTGACACAGCGGGGTCTCAGCGGGGGACACAGAGGGAGACAAAGAGGGACACCACGGAACACAGCGGGACACAGCAGGAAACAGCAGTGACACTGCGGGGACACAGTGGGACACAGCGGGGAACACAGCGGGACACAGAGGGGGACATAGCGGGACACAGTGGGGGACACAGCAGGACACAGCAGGGGAAACAGTGGGGGACACAGCGGGACACAGCGGGACACAGCGAGGACACAGCGGGACAGAGCGGGACACTGCAGGGCACAGCGGGGGACACAGCGGGACACAGTAGGGGACACAGCGAGCACACAACGGAACACAGAGTGGGACACAGTGAGGACACAGCAGGACACAGCGGGACACAGCCGGGTGTCAGCAGTGGACACAGTGGGACACAGCGGGGGACACATCGGGACACAGCGGGGGACACATGGAGGACTCAGCAGGATAAAGCGGGGACACAGCGGCGACTCACCGGGGGACACATCGGGTGACAAAGCGGGACACCACAGAACACAGTGGGAAACAGCGGGACACAGTGGGGAAACTGTGGGGAAACAGGGAGACAAAGCGTGGGACACATAGGGACACAGCGGGGGACACAGTGGGGGACACAGCGGGACACAGCGGGGAACACAGCGAGGACACAGCGGGACTCAGCGGTACACAGCGTCGATACAGCGGGGACACATCGTTACACAGCGTGGTACACAGCTGTGAACACAACGGGACACAGTAGGGGCACAGCGGGACACAGCGGGACACAGTGGGACACAGCGGGGACAAAGCTTGAGACACAGCGGGGTACAGAGCAGAAGACAGCGGGGGACACAGCGAGGACACAGCGGGACACAGCGCTGACACTGCGGGGGACACAGCGGGGGACACAGCGGGAGACAGCAGGGGAAACAGCGAGGACACAGAAGGACACAGCGACGACACATCGAGGACTCAGCGGGGGACAGAATGGGGGACAGAGCGGGACACATCGGGACACTGCGGGGCACAGCGGGTGACACAGCGTTACACAGCGGGGGACCCAGCGGGGCACAGCGGGACACAGCGGGACACTGCGGGGCACAGCGGGGGAGACAGCGGGAAACAGCGGGGGACATAGGGAAGACACAGCTTAATACAGCATGGGACAAAGCGAGGACACAGCGGGACACAGCGAGACACAGCGGGACACAGCGGGGACCCAGCAGTGGTCACAGCCTGACACAGCGGGGGACAAAGCGGGACACCACGGAACACAGCAGGACAAAGCGTGAAACAGCGGTGAACCTGCGGGGACACAGCGGGACACAGCGGGGGACAGAGCAGGACCCAGCGGGGACACATCGGGACACAGCGTCTATAGAGCGGGTACACAGCGGGACACAGCGGTGACACAGCGGGACCCAGCAGGGACACAACAAGGACACAGCGGATGACACAGTGGGACACAGAGGGACACAGA
>NW_012307158.1:0-2662 GCF_000151885.1 Dipodomys ordii | reverse complement strand
CTGTGTCCTGCTGGGTCCCGCTGTGTCCTCGATGTGTTCCTCGCTGTGTTCCGCTGTGTGCCCCGCTGTGTTCCGCTGTGTCCACCGCTGTGTCCCGGTGTGTCCCGCTGTGTCCCCACTGTGTCCCGCTGTGTCCCCCGCTGTGTCCCGCTGTGTCCCGCTGTGTCCCTGCTGTGACCCTCTCTGTCCCAGCTGTATTGAGGCTGTGTCCCGGTGTGTCCCGCTGTGTCCGCGCTGTGTTTCCGGCTTTGTACCGCTGTGTACCCCTCTGTGTCCCCTGCTGTGTCCCGCTGTGTCCCCTCTCTGTCCCCTACTGTCCCCCGATGTGTCCCCTGCTGAGTCTTGCTCTGTCGCCCGCTTTGTCCCGCTGTGCCCCTGCAGTGTCCCCGCTGTGTCCCACTGTGTCCCACTGTGTCCCGTGTTGTCCCGCTTTGTCCCCCGCTGTGACCTCGCAGTGTTTCCCGCTGTGTCCCGCTGTGTCCTCGCTGTGTTCCCCGCTGTGTCCTGCTGTGTCCCCCGTTGTGTCCACCGCTGTGTCCTCGCTGTGTCCCCCGCTTTGTCCCGCTGTGTCCTCGCTGGGTCCCCCGCTGTGTCCCGCTGTGTCCGACTGTGTCCCGCTCTGTCCCTGCTGTGTCCCGCTGTGTCCCTCTGTGTCCCCGCTGTGCGCCCTATGTGTCCCGCTGTGTACCCCGCTGTGTCCAGCGGTGTCCTTTTGTGTCACGCTGTTTCCCCGCTGTATCCCTGCTGTGTCCCTCTGTGTACCTCGCTGTGTCTAGCTTTGTCCCCGCTGTGTCTCGCTGTGTCCCACGCTCTGTCCCACACTGTGTCCCGCAGTGTCCCCCGCTGTGTCCCGCTGTGTCCCCCGCTGTGTCCCACTGTGTCCCCCGCTGAGTCCCCGCTGTGTCACAGCTGTGTCCCGCTGTTTCCTCGCTGTGTCCCCTGCTGTCTCCCTCTCTGCCCCTGCTGTGTCTCACGCTTTGTCCCCACTGTGTCCCACTGTGTCCCGCTGTGTCCGGCTGTGCCCCCACTGTGTCCCGTTGTGTCCACAGTGTGTACCACGCTGTGTAACGCTGTGTCCCCGCTGTATCGATGCTGTTTCCCGCTGTGTCCCGCTGTGTCCTCGCTGTGTTCCCCACTGTGTCCCGCTGTGTCCCCCGCTGTGTCCCCCGCTGTGTCCTCGTTGTGTCCCCTGTTGTTCCCGCTGTGTCCTCACTGGGTAGCCCACTGTGTCCCACTGTGTCCTCCGCTGTGTACCACGCTGTGTAACTCTGTGTGCCCGCTGTATCGACGCTGTGTCCCGCTGTGTCCACGCTGTGTCCTCGCTGTGTTCCCTGCTGTGTCCTGCTGTGTCCCCTGCTGTGTTCCCCGCTGTGTCCCCCTTTGTCCCCCGCTGTGTCCTGCTGTGTCCTCGCTGGGTCTCCCGCTGGGTCCCGCTGTGTCCCCCGCTGTGTCCCGCTGTGTCCCGCTGTGTCCTCGCTGTGTCCCCCGCTGTGTCCCGTTGTGTTCCTAGCTGTGTACCCCGTTGTGTCCCGCTGTATCGACTCTGTGTCCCACTGGGTCCCGCTGTTTCCTTCCTGTGTTCCCCGCTGTGTCTCGCTGTGTCCCTGCTGTATCGACGCTGTGTCCCTGCTGTGTCCCGCTGTTTCCCGCTCTGTCCTCGCTGTGTCCCCAGCTGTGTCCCGTTGTGTCCCCAGCTGTGTCCCCCGCTATGTCCCGCTGTGTGTACTGCTGTGTCCAAGCTGTGTCCCGCTGTGTCTCGCTGTGTCCCGCTGTGTCCTCTCTGTGTCCCCTGCTATGTTCTGCTGTGTCCTCGCTGTGTCCCCCGCTGTGTCGCGCTGTGTCCCGCTGTGTCCCCCTCTGTGTCCGCTGCTGTGTCCTGCTGTTTCCCCCGCTGTGTCACCAGTGTGTCCCGCTGTGTCCTCGCTGTGTCCCGCTGTGTCTCGCTGTGCCCCCACTCTGTCCCGTTGTGTCCACAGCTGGGTACCACGCTGTGTAACACTGTGTCCCCGCTGTATGGACGCTGTGTCCTGCTGTGTCCCGCTGTGTCCTTGCTGTGTTCCCCGCTGTGTCCCGCTGTGTCCCCAGCTGTGTCACCCGCTGTGTCCCGCTGTGTCCTCGCTGGGTCCCCCGCTGTGTCCCGCTGTGCCCCCTGCTGTGTTCGGCTGTGTCCCGCTATGTCTCGCTCGGTCCCTGCTGTGTCCCGCTGTGTCCCCGCTGTGTGCCCGGCTGTGTCCTGCTGTGTACTCCGTTGTGTCCAGCTGTGTCACCGCTGTGTCTTGCTTTGGCCCCTCTCTGTCTCCGCTGTCCCCCGCTGTGTCCCCGGCTGTGTCCCGCTGTGTCCCGCTGTGTCCCCCGTTTTGTCCCGCTGAGTCCCATCTGTGTCGCCGCTGTGTCCCGCTGTGTCCTCGCTGTGTTCCCCGCTGTGTCCTGCTGTGTCCCCCGCTGTGTTCCCCGCTGTGTCCCCCTGTGTCCCCCGCTGTGTCCTGCTGTGTCCTCGCTGGGTCTCCCGCTGGGTCCCGCTGTGTCCCCCGCTGTGTCCCGCTGTGTCCCGCTGTGTCCTCGCTGTGTCCCCCGCTGTGTCCCGTTGTGTTCCTAGCTGTGTACCCCGTTTGTGTCCTGCTGTATCAACTCTGTGTCCCACTGGATTCTCGCTGTTTCCTTC
>NW_012307157.1:0-2662 GCF_000151885.1 Dipodomys ordii | reverse complement strand
AAGCAGGAGAAGCTGAAGAAGCAGGAGAATGTATAGAAGCAGAAGAAACAGGAGAAGCCGAAGAAGCAGAAGCAGAATCTGAAGCAGAAGGAGAAACAGAAGAAGCACAATCTGAAGCAGAAGAAACAGAAATAGTAGAATAAGCAGAAGCAGAAGCACCAGGAGAAGCAGAAGAAGAAGAAGGAGAAGGCGAAAGAGAAGGATTAGGAGTAGGAGAAGCAAAAGGATAAGCAGAACCAGAAAGAGACGCAGAAGGAGAAGCAGCACGAGAAGTAGGAGTAGCAGGAGAAGAAGAAGCAGGAGAAGCAGAAGAAACAGAAGGCGCAGAAGCAGAATGAGAAGCAGAAGGAGAAATTGAAGCAGAAGCAGAAGCAGAAGGAGAAGGAGAAGCAGAAGCAGAAGAAGAAGCAGAAGAAGGAGAAGGACAAGGAGAAGGAGAAAGAGAAGCAGAAAGAGAAGCAGAACGAGAAGCAGGAGAAGCAGAAGCTGGAGAAGCCGAAGCAGAAGAAACAGAAAAAGGGGAAGAAGCAGAAGCAGAAGGAGAAGCAGAAACAGAAGGAAAAGCAGAAAGAGAAGCAGGAGAAGCAGAAGAAGCAGCAGCAGAAGAAGCAGAAGCAGAAGAAGCCGAAAAAGCAAAAGCAGAACCTGAAGCAGAAGGAGAAGCAGGAGAAGCAGAAGAAGCAGAATCTGGAGAAGCAGAAGGAGAAGCAGAAGCAGAAAGAGAAGCAAAAGCAGAAGGAGAAGCAGATGAAACAGAAGAAGCAGAGGCAGTATCAGAAGAAGCAGAAGATTCAGAAGCAGAAGGAGAAGCAGAAGGAAAAGCAGAAGAACTAGAAGGAGAAGGAGAAGGAGAAACAGGAGTAGAAGCAGAAAGAGAAGCAGAAGAAGGAGCAGTAGAAGGAAAAGCGGCAGGAGAAAAAGAAAGAGCAGCAGAAGGAGAAGCAGGAAATGCAGAAACAGGAGAAGAACAAGCAGAAGAAACAGGAGAAGGACAAGAAGCAGAAGCAGAAAGAGAAGCAGAAAGAGAAGGAGGGGAAGCAGAAGAAGCAGAAGCAGGAGAAGCAGAAGCAGAAGAATCCGAAGAAGCAGAAGCAGAACCTGAAGCAGAAGGAGAAGCAGAAGAAGCAGAATCTGGAGAAGCAGAATGAGAAGCAGAAGGAGAAGCAGAAGCAGAAACAGAAGCAGAAAGAGAATCAAAAGCAAAGGAGAAGCAGAAGAAACAGAAGAAGTAGAAGCAGTAGCAGTTGTAGCAGAAGCAGTAGGAAAAGCAGAAGGAAAAGCAGAAGAACAAGAAGGAGAAGGAGAAACAGAAGGAGAAGCAGAAGGAGAAGCAGAAAGAGAAGCAGGTAAAGCAGAAGAAGAAGCAGAAGGAGAATCAGAAGGAGAAGCAGAAGAAGGAGAAGGAGAAGCAGAAGCAGAAGAAGATGCAGAAGGAGAAGCAGAAGAAGCAGAAACAGAAGGAGAAGCAGGAAAAGCAGAAGAAGCAGAAGCAAAAGGTGAAGCAAAAGAAGGAGAAGGAGAAGCAGAGGCAGAAGAAGAAGCATAAGGACAAGCACAAGCAGAAGGAGATGCAGAATGAGAAGCAGGAGAAGCAGAAGAAGCAGAAGCTGAAAGAGAAGCAGAAGTAGGAGAAGGAGAAGGAGGAGAAGCAGAAGGAGAAGCAGAAGCAGAATGAGAAGCAGAAAGAGAAGCAGGAGGAGGACAAGAAGCAGAAGCAGGAGAAGCCGAAAGAGAAGAAGCAGAAACAGAAGCAGAAGGAGAAGCAGAAGCAGAACGAGAAGCAGCAGAAGAAGTAGAACCAGAAATCCAGGCACGAGAAACAGAAGAGGCAGAAGCAGAAGGAGAAGCAAAAAGAGAAGCAGAAGGAGAAGTAGAAAAAGCAGCAGAAGAAGCAGAAAAACGAGCAGGAGAAGCTGAAGCAGAAAGAGAAGTAGAAGCAGAAGAAGCAGAAGAAGCAGAAGAAGAAGCAGTAGAAGCATAAGAAGCAGAAGCAGGAGAAGCAGAACCAGAAGAAAAAGAAGAAGCATAAGAAGCAGAAGCAGAGGGAGAAACAGAAGAAGGAGAAGGAGCAGCAGAAGGTGAAGCAGAAGGAGATGCAGAAGCAGAAAGAGAAGCAGAAATAGAAGGAGAAGAAGAAGGAGAAGTTGGAGAATCAGAAGAAGCAGAAGCAGAAAGAGAAGCAGAAGAAGGAGAAGGAGAAGCAGAAGGAGAAGGACAAGCAGGAGAAGCAGAAGAAGCAGAAGCTGGAGAAGCAGAAGAAGAAGAAGAAACAGAAGAAGGAGAAGGAGCAGAAGGAGAAGCAGAAGCAGAAGGAGAAGCAGAAAGAGAAGCAGAAGAAGCAGTAGCAGGAGAAGCAGAAGCAGAAGAAACAGGAGCAGCCCAAGAATCATAAGGTGAACCTGAAGCAGAAGGAGAAGCAGAAGCAGCAGAAGCTGGAAAAGCAGAAGCAGAAGAAACCGAACAAGCAGAAGAAGCAGAAGCAGAACGAGAAGCAGAAGAAGAAGGAGAAAGAGAAGGATTAGGAGTAGGAGGAGCAGAAGTAGAATAAGAAGCAGAAAGAGAAGCATAAGGAGAAGCAGATGGAGAAATAGAAGAAGCAGAGCAGGAGAAGCAGAGTAGAATGAGAAGCATAAGAAGGAGAATAGAAGGAGAAGGAGAATGA
>NW_012307156.1:0-2663 GCF_000151885.1 Dipodomys ordii | reverse complement strand
GCTGTATCCCCGCTGTATCGACGCTGTGTCCCACTGGGTCCCGCTGTGTCCTCGCTGTGTTCCCCGCTGTGTCCCGCAGTGTCCCCCGCTGTGTCCTCGCTGTGTCCCCCACTGTGTCCCGCTGTGTCCTCGCTGGGTCCTCCGCTGTGTCCCGCTGTGTTCCCCGCTGTGTCCTGCTGTGTCCCGCTCTGTCCCGCTCTGTCCCTGCTGTGTCCCGCTGTGTACTGCTGTGTCCTAGCTGTGTCCCCCGCTGTCTCCCTCTCTGTCCCCACTGTGTCTCACGATTTGTCCTCGTTGTGTCCCACTGTGTCCCGCTCTGTCCCGCTGTGCCCCCACTGTGTCCCGTTGTGTCCACAGATGTGTACCACGCCGTGTAAGGCTGTATCCCTGCTGTATCTACGCTGTGTCCCGCTGGGTCCCGCTGGGTACCCCGCTGTGTCCCGCTGTGTCCTCGCTGTGTCCCCCGCTGTGTCCCGCTGTGTCCCGCTCTGTCCTTGCTGTGTCCCGCTGTGTCCTGCTGTGTCCTCGATGTGTCCCCCGCTGTCTCCCGCTCTGTCCCCTGCTTTGTCTCACGATTTGTCCTCGATGTGTCCCACTGTGTCCTGCTGTGTCCCGCTGTGCCCCCTCTGAGTCCCGTTATGTCCACATATGTGTACCACGCTGTGTAACGCTGTATCCCCGCTGTATCGACGCTGTGTCCCGCTGTGTCCTCGCTGTGTTCCCCGCTGTGTCCCGCTGTGTCCCGCTCTGTCCCTGCTGTGTGCCGCTGTGCCCTGCTGTGTCCTCCCTGTGTCCCCCGCTGTCTCCCACTCTGTCCCCCGCTGTATCTCACGATTTGTCTTCGCTTTGTCCCACTGTGTCCCGCTGTGTCCCGCTGTGCCCCCACTGTGTCCCCTTGTGTCCACAGATGTGTACCACACTGTGTAACGCTGTATCCCCGCTGTATCGATGCTGTGTCCCGCTGGGTCCCGCTGTGTCCTCGCTGTGTCCCGCTGTGTACCCCTCTGTGTCCGCCGCTGTGTCCCGCTGTGTCCCGATGTGTACTGCTGTGTCCCCCGCTGAGTCCAGCTGTGTCCCCGCTGTGTCCAAATGTGTACTCACTGTGTCCCCCGCTGTGTCCCGCTGTGTCCTCCCTGTGTCCCCCGCTGTGTCCTGCTGTGTCCTCAATGTGTCCCCCGCTGTGTCCCGTTGTGTCCCCAGCTGTGTACCCCGCTGTGTCCCACTGTGTCCTCGCTGTATCGACGCTGTGTCCCGCTGTGTCCTGCTGTGTCCTCGCTGTGTTCCCCGCTGTGTCCCGCTGTGTCCCCCGATGTTTACCCGCTGTGTCCCTCTATGTACCCCGCTGTGTATAGCTTTGTCTCTGATGTGTCTCGCTGTGTCTCACGCTCTGTCCCCCGCTGTGTCCCGCTGTGTCCTCTCTTTGTCTCCACTGTCCCCCGCTGTGTCCCCCGCTGTGTCCCGCTGTGTCCTGCTGTGTCCCGCTGTGTACCCCTCTGTGTCCGCCGCTGTGTCCCGCTGTGTCCCGATGTGTACTGCTGTGTCCCCCGCTGAGTCCCGCTGTGTCCCCGCTGTGTCCAAATGTGTACTCGCTGTGTCCCCCGCTGTGTCCCGCTGTGTCCCCCCTGTGTCCCCCGCTGTGTCCTGCTGTGTCCTCAATGTGTCCCCCGCTGTGTCCCGTTGTGTCCCCAGCTGTGTACCCCGCTGTGTCCCACTGTGTCCTCGCTGTATCGACGCTGTGTCCCGCTGTGTCCTGCTGTGTCCTCGCTGTGTTCCCCGGTGTGTCCCGCTGTGTCCCCCGCTGTTTCCCCGCTGTGTCCCTCTATGTACCCCGCTGTGTATAGCTTTGTCTCTGATGTGTCTTGCAGTGTCTCACGCTGTGTCCACCCGCTGTGTCCCCGCTATGTCCCGCTGTGTCCCGCTGTGTCCCTCTGTGTCCCGCTCTGTCCCTGCTTTGTCCCCGCTGTATTGACGCTGTGTCCCGGTGTGTCCCGCTGTGTCCCGCTGTTTCCCCCCTGTGTGCCCGCTGTGGCCACTCTCTTTCTCCGCTGTCCCCGCTGTGTCCCCCGCTGTGTCCCGCTGTGTCCCTCTGTGTCCCCCGCTTTATCTTGCTGTGTCTCGCAGTGTCCCCGCTGTGTCCCGCTGTGTAACACTGTGTCCCGAGGTGTCCCACTTTGTCCCACGCTGTGTCCCCAGCTGCATCCCCTCTGTGTCGCCGCTGTGTCCTTCTGTGTCCTCACTGTGTCCCACGCTGTCTCCCGCTTTGTCTCCCGCTGTGTTCCGCTGTGTCCCGATTTGTCCTCGCTGTGTCCCCCACTGTGTCCCGTTGTGTCCACAGCTGTGTACCACGCTGTGTAACACTGTGTGCGCGCTGTATCGACGCTGTGTCCCGCTGGGTCCCGGTGAGTCCTCGCTGTGTTCCCCGCTGTGTCCCGCTGTGTCCCCCGCTGTGTCCTGCTGTGTCCCCCGATGTGTCCCGCTGTGTCCCGCTCTGTCCCTGCTGTGTCCGCTGTGTCCCCCTGTGTCCCCCGCTGTGTCCCGCTATGTTCCCGCAGTGTCCCCGCTGTGTCCCGCTGTGTCCCACTGTGTCCCGTGGTGTCCCAGTTTGTCCTTCGGTGTGTCCCCAGGTGAGTCCCCGCTGTGTCCCGCTGTGTCCCCCACTGTGA
>NW_012307155.1:0-2663 GCF_000151885.1 Dipodomys ordii | reverse complement strand
GTACCCGCTGTTTCCCGCTGTGTCCTCGCTGTGTTCACTGCTGTGTCCCGTTGTGTCCCCAGCTGTGTACCCCGCTGTGTCCCGCTGTGTCTCTGCTGTATCGACGCTGTGTCCTGCTGGGTCCCGCTGGGTCCTCGCTGTGTTCCTCGTTTTGTCCCGCTGTGTACCCCGCTGTGTCCCCCGCTGTGTCCCTGCTGTGTCCCTGCTGTTTCCCCACTGTGTCCTGCTGTGTCCCGCTTTGTCCTCGCTGTGTCCCAAACTGTGTTCCGCTGTGTCCCCCGCTGTGTCCCGCTGTGTCCCGCTGTGTCCCCCGCTGTGTCCCGCTGTGTCCCTGCTGTGACGCGCTCTGTCCCCGCTGTATTGACGCTGTGTCCCGGTGTGTCCTGCTGTGTCCGCGCTGTGTTCCCGGCTGTGTCCCGTTGTGTACCCCTCTGTGTCCCCCGCTGTGTCCCGCAGTATCCCCGGCTGTGACCCGCTGTGTCCCGCTGTGTCCCCCGCTGTGTCCCCACTGTGTCCCCCGCTGTGTCCCGCTGTGTCCCGCTATGTCGCCCGCTTTCTCCCGCTGTGCCCCTGCAGTGTCTCCGCTGTGTCCCACTGTGTCACACTGTGTCCCATGTTGTCCTGCTTTGGCCCCCCCTGTGACCTCGCTGTGTTTCTCTCTGTGTCCCGCTGTGTACCCTTCTGTGTCCCTCGCTGTGTCCCGCTGTGTACCCCGCTGTGTCCAGCTGTGTCCTCGCTGTGTCCCCCGCTGTCTCCTGCTTTGTCCCACGCTGTGTCCCGCTGTGACCCGCTGTGTCCTCGCTGTGTCCCCCGCTGTGTCCCGTTGTGTCCCCGCTGTGTCCACTGCTGTGTCACGCTGTGTACCCCGCTGTGTCCCGCTATGTTCCCACAGTGTCCCCACTCTGTCCCGCTGTTTCCCACTGTGTCCCGTGGTGTCCCAGTTTGTCCCCCGCTGTGTCCCCCGGTGAGTCCCCGCTGTGTCCCGCTGTGTCCCCCACGGTTCAGGCTGTTTCTTCTGCTGTGACCCCGCTGTGTCCCGCTGTGTCCCGCTGTGTCCTCGCTGTGTCCCATGCTGTGTTCCTCTGGGTCCTTGCTGTGTCCCTCGATGTGTCCCGTTGTGTCCCCAGCTGTGTCCCCGCTCTGTCCTGCTGTGTTCCCGCTGTATCGACGCTGTGTCCCACTTTGTCCCGCTGTGTCCTCGCTGTGTTCCCAGCTGTGTCCCGCTGTGTACCCCTCTGTGTCCCCCTCTGTGTCCCGCTGTGTTCCCCGTTGTGTCCCGCTGTGTCTCGCTGTGCTCCCCGCTGTGTCCCTGCTGTGTCCCCGCTGTGTCTTGCTGTATACTGCTGTGTCCCTCGCTGAGTCCCGCTGTGTCCCCACTGTGTCCCGCTGTGTCCCCCATGTGTCCCCCGCTGTGTCCCATTGTGTCCCGCTGTGTCCCCCACTGTTTCCCCCGCTGTGTATGGCTGTGTCCCCCGCTGTGTCCCCCTTTGTCCACTGCTGTGTCCCCGCTATGTCCCGCTTTTTCCCCGGCTGTGTCCCGCTGTGTCCTCACTGTGTCCCCCGCTGTGTCCCACTGTGTCCTCGCTGTGTCCCGCTGTGTCCCGCTGTGTCCCCGGTGTGCCCGCTGTGTCCCGCTGTGTAACCCGCTGTGTCCAGCTGTGTCACCTCTGTGTCCCGCTGTGGCCCATCTCTGTCTCCGCTGTCCCCCGCTGTGTCTCACGCTGTGTCCCACTGTGTCCCGCCGTGTCCCCCGCTTTTTCCTGCAGTGTCCCCGCAATGTCCCCGCTGTGTCCCGCTGTGTCACACTGTGTCCCGTGGTATCCCACTTTGTCCCCCGCTGTTTCCCCGCTGTGTCCCCCGCTGAGTCCCCTCTGTATCGACGATGTGTCCAGCTGTGTCACCGCGGTGTCCCGCTGTGGCCCTTCTCTGTCTGTGCTGTGTCCCGCTTTGTCCCCCGCTTTGTTCCGCTGTGTCTCGCTGTATCCCACGCTCTGTCCCTCACTGTGTCCCGCAGTGTCCCCCGCTGTGTCCCGTTGTGTCCCCCACCTTGTCCCCGCTGTGTCACCGCTGTGTCCCGCTGTTTCCTCGCTGTGTCCCCTGCTGTCTCTCTCTCTGTCCCCTGCTGTGTCTCACGCTTTGTCCCCGCTGTGTCCCACTGTGTCCCGCTGTGTCCGGCTGGGCCCCCACTGTGTCCCGTTGTGTCCACAG
Source organism: Dipodomys ordii (assembly GCF_000151885.1). Lineage (NCBI taxonomy): Eukaryota > Metazoa > Chordata > Mammalia > Rodentia > Heteromyidae > Dipodomys > Dipodomys ordii. The sequence continues at coordinate 455 of NW_012307155.1, read as the reverse complement.
CTGTGTACCACGCTATGTAACGCTGTGTCCCCGCTTTATCGACGCTGTGTCCCGCTGTGTCCTTGCTGTGTTCCCCGCTGTGTCCCGCTGTGTCCCCCGCTGTGTCCCCCGCTGTGTCTTCGCTGTGTCCCCTGCTGTGTCCAGGTGTGTCCTCATTGGGTCCCCCACTGTGTCCCGCTTTGTCCCCCGCTGTGTCCCGCTGTGTCTGGCTGTGTCCCGCTCTGTACCCGCTGTTTCCCTCTGTGTCCCGCTGTGTCCCAGCTGTGTGCCTGCTGTGTCCCGTTGTGTCGCCTGCTGTGTCCCGTTGTGTCGCCCACTTTGTCCCGCTGTGTCCCTCTGTGTGCCCGCTGTGTCCCGCTGTGTCCCGCTGTGTCCCCGCTGTGTGCCCGCTGTGTCCCGCATGTGTACCCCGCTGTGTCCAGCTATGTCACCGCCTTGTCTCGCTGTGGCCATGA
>NW_012307154.1:0-2663 GCF_000151885.1 Dipodomys ordii | reverse complement strand
GTTTTCTGATGGTTCTAGAGGATAAGAGTCTCACACACTTGTCCTGCCCAAGATGGCTTGGAGCCCATCTCACCTTCCTGAGTAGAAGGATGTCAGGTGTGAACCCCAACTGCCCAGAATATGATTCTTTTTTAAAGGGTCTTGGCAGTCTGTAAATGTAACCCCAAAGGGCCTGGATAGACCATGATCCAATCAAGGAACTGCGACTGGGGAAGGCTGACATTCTAGCCATTCTGTTCCCCGAATTATAGATGTCAGGTGGTGTTGGATGTATCCAAAGCCTAAGCCAACCACCAACAGACTTACTGGGAAAAAGGTATAAAATACCCGAAGGTTACAGTGTAGAAATCTCTGATTTTGCATGCATATGGTGTGTGTGTGTGTGTGACGGAGAAATTGAATCAGAAGCAGAAGGAGAAGCAGAAGCAGAAGAAGGAGAAAGAGAAGGAGAAGCTTAACGAGAAGCAGAACGAGAAGCAGGAGAAGCCAATGCAGGAGAAGCTTAATCAGGAGAAGCAGAAGCAGAAGAAACTTAAGAAGGAGAAGGAGCTGAAGCAGAAGGAGAAGCAGAAACTGAAGGAAAAGCAGAAGGAGAAGCAGGAGAAGCAGAGGAAGCATCAGCAGGAGAAGCAGAAGCTGCAGAAGAATAGAAATAGTAGAATAAGCAGAAGCAGAAGCTACTCAGGACAAGCAGAAGAACAAGAAGGAGAAGGCGAAAGAGAAGGATTAGGAGTAGGAGAAGCAAAAGGATAAGCAGAAGCATAAAGAGACGCAGAAGGAGAAGCAGCACGAGAAGTAGGAGAAGCAGGAGAAGCAGAAGCAAGAGAAGCAGAAGAAACAGAAGACGCAGAAGCAGAATGAGAAGCAGAAGGAGAAATTGAAGCAGAAGGAGAAGGAGAAGCAAAAGGAGAAGCAGAAGAAGGAGAAGGAGAAGCAGAAAGAGAAGCACAACGAGAAGCAGGAGAAGCAGAAGCAGGAGAAGCAGAAGCAGAAGAAACATAAGAAGGAGAAGAAGCAGAAGCAGAAGGAGAAGCAGAAACAGAAGGAAAAGCAGAAATAGAAGCAGGAGCAGCAGAAGAAGCAGCAGCAGGAGAAGCAGAAGCAGAAGAAGCCGAAGAAACAGAAGCAGAACCTGAAGCATAAGGAGATACAGGAGAAGCAGAAGAAGCAGAATCTGGAGAAGCAGAAGGAGAAGCAGAAGCAGAAAGAGAGGCAAAAGCAGAAGGAGAAGCATAAGGAGAAGCAGAAGAAACAGAAGAAGCAGAGGCAGTAGCAGAAGATGTAGAAGCAGAAGGAGAAGCAGAAGGAAAAGCAGAAGAACGAGAATGAGAAAGAGAAGGAGAAACAGAAGGAGAAGCAGAAAGAGAAGCAGAAGGAGCAGGATCAGGAAAAGCAGCAGGAGCAGCAGAAAGAGAAGCAGAAAGAAAAGCAGAAGGAGAAGCAGGAGATGCAGAAACAGGAGAAGAACAAACAGAAGAAACAGGAGAAGGACAAGAAGCAGAAGCAGAAGGAGAAGCAGAAAGAGAAGGAGGGGAAGCAGAAGAAGCAGAAGCAGGAGAAGCAGAAGCATAAGAATCCGAAGAAGCAGAATCAGAACCTGAAGCAGAAGGAGAAGCAGGAGAAGCAGAAGAATCAGAATCTGGAGAAGCAGAAGGAGAAGCAGAAGGAGAAGCAGAAGCAGAAAGAGAATCAAAAGCAGAAGGAGAAGCAGAAGAAACAGAAGAAGTAGAAGCAGTAGCAGTTGTAGCAGAAACAGAAGGAAAAGCAGAAGAACAAGAAGTAGAAGGAGAAACAGAAGGAGAAGCAGAAAGAGAAGCAGGTAAAGCAGAAGAAGAAGAAGCAGAAGGAGAATCAGAAGAAGCAGAAGAAGGAGAAGGAGAAGCAGAAGCAGAAGAAGATGCAGAAGGAGAAGCAGAAGAAGCAGAAGCAGAAGGAGAAGCAGGAAAAGCAGAAGAAGCAGAAGCAAAAGGAGAAGCAAAAGAAGGAGAAGGAGAAGCAGAGGCAGAAGAAGAAGCATAAGGACAAGCACAAGCAGAAGGAGATGCAGAAGGAGAAGCAGGAGAAGCAGAAGAAGCAGAAGCTGAAGGAGAAACAGAAGTAGGAGAAGGAGAAGGAGGAGAAGCAGAAGCAGAAGGAGAAGCAGAAGCAGAATGAGAATCAGAAAGAGAAGCAGGAGGAGGACAAGAAGCAGAAGCAGGAGAAGCCGAAAGAGAAGAAGCAGAAACAGAAGCAGAAGGAGAAGCAGAAGCAGAAGGAGAAGCAGCAGAAGAAGTAGATCCAGAAATTCAGTCATGAGAAACAGATGAAGCACAAGCAGATGGAGAAGCAAAAAGAGAAGCAGAAGAAGAAGTAGAAAAAGCAGCAAAAGAATTAGAAAAACAAGCAGGAGAAGCATAAGCAGAAAGAGAAGTAGAAGCAGAAGAAGCAGAAGAAGAAGCAGTAGAAGCATAAGAAGCAGAAGCAGGAGAAGCAGAACCAGAAGAAAAAGAAGAAGCATAAGAAGCAGAAGCAGAGGGAGAAACAGAAGAAGGAGAAGGAGCAGCAGAAGGTGAAGCAGAAGGAAATGCAGAAGCAGAAAGAGAAGCAGAAATAGAAGAAGAAGAAGGAGAAGTTGGAGAATCAGAAGATGCAGAAGAAGAAAGAGAAGCAGAAGAAGGAGAAGG
>NW_012307153.1:0-2663 GCF_000151885.1 Dipodomys ordii | reverse complement strand
GAAGGAGAAGGAGCAGAAGGAGAAGGAGATGCTGAAGGAGTATCAGAAGGAGAAGCAGATGTAGGAGATGCAGAAACAGAAGAAGCAGCAGAAGGAGAAGCAGATGCAGAAGAAGATGCAGAAGGAGAAGCAGGAGAAGCAGAAGAAGCAGATGCAGAAGGAGAAACAGAAGTAGGAGTAGGAGAAGGAGAAGGAAGGGCAGCAGAAGCAATAGGAGAAGCAGAAGGAGAAGCAGAAGCAGAATGAGAAGCAAAAAGAGAAGCAGTAGAAGCAGAAAAACCAGGAGAAGCAGAAGAAAGAGAAGAAGAAGAAGAAGAAGAAGAAGAAGAAGAAGAAGAAGAAGAAGAAGAAGAAGAAGAAGAAGAAGAAGAAGAAGAAGAAGAAGAAGAAGGAGAAGCTTAAGGAGAACCATAAGGAAAAGCATAATTAGAAGCATAATTAGAAGCATAAGGAGAAGCAGTAGATGCAGGAGAAGCAGGAGAAATAGAATAAGCAAAAGAAACAGAAGCAGAAGCAGTGGGAGAACAGAAGAAGGAGAAGGAGAAGGAGCAGCAGAAGGAGAAGCAGAAGCAGAAAGAGAAGCAGAAACAGAAGGAGAACTAAAGGAGAAGCAGGAGAATCAGAAGAAGCAGAAGTAGAAACAGAAAGAGAAGTAGAAGAAGGAGAAGCAGAAGTAGAATCAGAAGAAACAGAAGAAGAAGAAGAAGAAGAAGAAGAAGAAGAAGAAGAAGAAGAAGAAGAAGAAACAGAAGCAAAAGAAACAGAAGAAGGAGAAGAGCAGAAGCAGAAGCAGAAGGAAAAGCAGAAGCAGAAGGAGAAGCAGAAAGAGAAGCAGGAGAAGCTGAAGAAGCAGGAGAAGCAGAAGCAGAAGAAACAGGAGAAGACGAAGAAGCAGAAGCAGAATCTGAAGCAGAAGGAGAAACAGAAGAAGCACAATGTGAAGCAGAAGCAGAAGAAACAGAAATAGTAGAATAAGCAGAAGCAGAAGCACCAGGAGAAGCAGAAGAAGAAGAAGGAGAAGGCGAAAGAGAAGGATTAGGAGTAGGAGACGCAAAAGGATAAGCAGAACCAGAAAGAGATGCAGAAGGAGAAGCAGCACGAGAAGTAGGAGTAGCAGGAGAAGCAGAAGCAGGAGAAGCAGAAGAAACAGAAGGCGCAGAGGCAGAAGGAGAAGCAGAAGGAGAAATTGAAGCAGAAGCAGAAGGAGAAGCAGAAGCAGAAGAAGAAGCAGAAGAAGGAGAAGGACAAGGAGAAGGAGAAAGAGAAGCAGAAAGAGAAGCAGAACGAGAAGCAGGAGAAGCAGAAGCTGGAGAAGCCGAAGCAGAAGAAACAGAAGAAGGGGAAGAAGCAGAAGCAGAAGGAGAAGCAGAAACAGAAGGAAAAGCAGAAAGAGAAGCAGGAGAAGCAGAGGAAGCAGAATCTGGAAAAGCAGAAGGAGAAGCAGAAGCAGAAAGAGAAGCAAAAGCAGAAGGAGAAGCAGAAGAAACAGAAGAAGCAGATGCAGTAGCAGAAGAAGCAGAAGATTCAGAAGCAGAAGGAGAAGCAGAAGGAAAAGCAGAAGAACTAGAAGGAGAAGGAGAAGGAGAAACAGGAGTAGAAGCAGAAAGAGAAGCAGAAGAAGGAGCAGTAGAAGGAAAAGTGGCAGGAGAAACAGAAAGAGCAGCAGAATGAGAAGCAGGAAATGCAGAAACAGGAGAAGAACAAGCAGAAGAAACAGGAGAAGGAAAGAAGCAGAAGCAGAAGGAGAAGCAGAAAGAGAAGCAGTAGAAGCAGAAGAAGCAGGAAAACAGAAGCAGAAGAAAGAGAAGAAGAAGAAGAAGAAGAAGAAGAAGAAGAAGAAGAAGAAGAAGAAGAAGAAGAAGAAGAAGAAGAAGAAGAAGAAGAAGAAGAAGAAGAAGAAGAAGAAGAAGAAGAAGAAGAAGAGGAAGCATAAGGAGAAGAATAAGGAGAAGAATAAGGAGAAGCAGTAGAAGCAGAAGAAGCAGAAGCAGGAGAAGCAGAAGCAGAAGAAAAAGAATAAGCAAAAGAAGCAGAAGCAGAAGCAGTGGGAGAAGCAGAAGAAGGAGAAGGAGAAGGAGCAGCAGAAGGAGTAGCAGAAGCAGAAAGAGAAGCAGAAACAGAAGCAGAACAAGAAGGAGAAGCAGGAAAATCAGAAGAAGCAGGAGTAGAAGCAGAAAGAGGAGAAGAAGGAGAAGCAGAAGTAGAATCAGAAGAAACAGAAGGAGAAGAAGAAGAAACAGAAGCAAAAGAAACAGAAGAAGGAGAAGAGCAGAAGCAGAAGGAGAAGCAGAAGCAGAAGGAGAAGCAGAAAGAGAAGCAGGAGAAGCAGAAGAAGCAGGAGAAGCAGAAGCAGAAGAAACAGGAGAAGCCGAAGAAGCAGAAGCAGAATCTGAAGCAGAGGGAGAAACAGAAGAAGCACAATCTGAAGCAGAAGCAGAAGAAACAGTAATAGTAGAATAAGCAGAAGCAGAAGCAACAAGAGAAGCAGAAGAAGAAGAAGTCGGAAAAGGCGAGAGAGAAAGATTAGGAGTAGGAGAAGAAAAAGGATAAGCAGAAGCAGAAAGAGACGCAGAAGGAAAAGCAGCACGAGAAGTAGGAGAAGCAGGAGAAGCAGAAGCAGGAGAAGCAGAAGAAACAGAAGACGCAGAAGCAGAATGAGAAGC
>NW_012307152.1:0-2663 GCF_000151885.1 Dipodomys ordii | reverse complement strand
GAGAAGCAGGAGAAGCAGAAGAAGCCGAATCTGGAGAAGCAGAATGAGAAGCTGAATTAGAAGCAGAAGCAGAAAGAGAATCAAAAGCAGAAGAAGAAGCAGAAGAAACAGAAGAAGCAGAAGCAGTAGCAGTTGCAGCAGAAGCAGAAGGAGAAGCAGAAGGAAAAGCAGAAGAACGAGAAGGAGAAGGAGACACAGAAGGAAAAGCAGAAGGAGAATCAGAAGGAGAAGCAGAAGAAGCAGAAAAAGAAGCAGAAGGAGAAACAGAAGCAGAAGAAACAGCAGAAAGAGAAGCAGAAGCAGAAGAAGATGCAGAAGGAGAAGCAGGAGAAGCAGAAGAAGCAGAAGCAGAAAGAGAAGTAGAAGAAGGAGAAGGAGAAGGAAGAGGCGCAGAAGCAATAGGAGAAGCAGAAAGAGAAGCAGAAGAAGAATGAGAACCAGAAAGAGAAGCAGTAGAAGCACAAGAAGCAGGAAAAGCAGAAATAGAAGAAAGAGAAGAAGAAGAAGACGAAGAAGAAGAAGAAGAAGCAGCATAAGGAGAAGCATAAGGAGAAGCATAAGGAGAAGTATAAGGAGAAGCAGTAGAATCAGAAGCAGGAGAAGCAGAAGCAGAAGAAAAAGAATAAGCAAAAGAAGCAGAAGCAGAAGCAGTGGGAGAAGCAGAAGAAGGAGAAGGAGAAGGAGCAGCAGAAGGAAAAAGAGAAGCAGAAAGAGAAGCAGAAACAGAAGTAGAACAAGAAGGAGAAGCAGGAGAATCAGAAGAAGCAGAAAGAGAATTAGAAGAAGGAGAAGCAGAAGTAGAATCAGAAGAAACAGAAGAAAAAGAAGAAGAAACAGAAGCAAAAAAAACAGAAGTAGGAGAAGAGTAGAAGCAGAAGCAGAAGGAGAAGCAGAAAGAGAAGCAGTAGAAGCAGAAAAAGCAGGAGAAGCAGAAGCAGAAGAAATAGGAGAAGCCGAAGAGGCAGAAGCAGAATCTGAAGCAGAAGGAGAAACAGAAGAAGCACAATCTGAAGCAGAAGCAGAAGAAACAGAAATAGTAGAATAAGCAGAAGCAGAAGCAGCAGGAGAAGCAGAAGAAGAAGAAGGCGAAAGAGAAGGATTAGGAGTAGGAGAAGCAAAAGGATAAGCAGAAGCAGAAAGAGACTCAGAAGGAGAAGCAGCACGAGAAGTAGGAGAAGCAGGAGAAGCAGAAGCAGGAGAAGCAGAAGAAATAGAAGACGCAGAAGCAGAATGAGAAGCAGACGGAGAAATTGAAGCAGAAGCAGAAGGAGAAGCAGAAGCAGAAGGAGAAGCAGAAGAAGGAGAAAGAGAAGGAGAAGCAGAACGAGAAGCAGAACGAGAAGCAGGAGAAGCCAAAGCAGGAGAAGCAGAAGCAGGAGAAGCAGAAGCAGAAGAAACAGAAGAAGGAGAAGGAGCTGAAGCAGAAGGAGAAGCAGAAACAGAAGGAAAACAGAAGGAGAAGCAGGAGAAGCAGAGGAAGCAGCAACAGGAGAAGCAGAAGCAGAAGAAGCCGAAAAAGCAAAAGCAGAACCTGAAGCAGAAGGAGAAGCAGGAGAAGCAGAAGAAGCAGAATCTGGAGAAGCAGAAGGAGAAGCAGAAGCAGAAAGAGAAATAGTAGAATAAGCAGAAGCAGAAGCATCAGGAGAAGCAGAAGAAGAAGATGGAGAAGGCGAGAGAGAAGGATTAGGAGTAGGAGAAGCAAAAGGATAAGCAGAATCAGAAAGAGAGGCAGAAGGAAAAGCAGCACGAGAAGTAGGAGAAGCAGGAGAAGCAGAAGCAGGAGATGCAGAAGAAACAGAAGACGCAGAAGCAGAATGAGAAGCAGAAGGAGAAATTGAAGCAGAAGCAGAAGGAGAAGCATAAGAAGGAGAAGGAGAAGCAGAAAGAAAAGCTGAAAGAGAATCAGAATGAGAAGCAGGAGAAGCAGAAGCAGGAGAAGCAGAAGCAGAAGAAACAGAATAAGGAGAAGAAGCAGAAGCAGAAGGAGAAGCAGAAACAGAAGGAGAAGCAGAAAGAGAAGGTGCGGAAGCAGAAGAAGCAGAAGCAGGAGAAGCAGAAGCATAAGAATCCGAAGAAGCAGAAGCAGAACCTGAAGCAGAAGGAGAAGCAGGAGAAGCAGAAGAAGCAGAATCTGCAGAAGCAGAAGGAGAAGCAGAAGCAGAAAGAGAACCAAAATCAGAAGGAGAAGCAGAAGAAACAGAAGAAACAGAAGCAGTAGCAGAAGAAGCTGAAGATGTAGAAGCAGAAAAAGAAGCACAAGAAATAGCAGAAGAACGAGAAGGAGAAGGAGAAACAGGAGAAGCAGAAGCAGAAGCAGAAAAAGAATCAGGAAAAGCAGAAGCAGAAACAGACGGAGAAGCAGAAGAAGGAGAAGGAGAAGCAGAAGCAGAAGAAGAAGCACAAGGAAAAGCACAAGCACAAGGAGATGCAGAAGGAGAAGCAGGAGAAGCAGAAGAAGCAGAAGCAGAAGGAGAAGAACTAAAGAGAAGAAGCAGAAGCGGGAGAAGCAGAAGTAGTAATAGAAGCCGACGAAGAGAAGCAGACGAGAAGCAGAAGAAGCAGAAGAAGCAAAAGCGGGAGAAGCAGAGAAGTAGAAACAGAAGAAGGAGAAGGAGCAGATGCAGAGGGAGAAGCAGATGCAGATGGGAAGCAGAAAGAGAAGC
>NW_012307151.1:0-2663 GCF_000151885.1 Dipodomys ordii | reverse complement strand
GATTTGGAGTAGGAGAAGCAAAAGGATAAGCAGAAGCAGAAAGAGACTCAGAAAGAGAAGCAGCACGAGAAGTTGGAGAAGCAGGAGAAGCAGAAGAAGCAGAATCTGGAGAAGAAGGAGAACCAGAAGAAGCAGAAACAGAAAGAGAAGCAAAAGCAGAAGGAGAAGCAGAAGAAACAGAAGAAGCAGAGGCAGTAGCAGAAGAAGCAGAAGATGCAGAAGCAGAAGGAGAAGCACAAGGAAAAGCAGAAGAACGAGAAGGAGAAGGAGAAACAGAAGGAGAAGCAGAAAGAGAAGCAGAAGAACAAGCAGGAGACGGAAAAGCAGCCGGAGAAGCAGAAAGAGCAGCAGAAGGAGACGCAGGAGATGCAGAAACAGGAGAAGCAGAATTAGAATCAGGAGAAGGACAAGAAGCAGAAGCAGAAGGAGAAGCAGAAACAGAAGGAGAAGCAGAAACAGAAGGAGGGGAAGCAAAAGAAGCAGAAGAAGGAGAAGCAAAAGCATAAGAATCCTAAGAAGCAGAAGCAGAACCTGAAGCAGAAGGAGAAGCAGGAGAAGCAGAAGAATCAGAATCTGGAGAAGCAGAATGACAAGCTGAAGGAGAAGCAGAAGCAGAAAGAGAATCAAATGCAGAAGGAGAAGCAGAAGAAACAGAAGAAGTAGAAGCAGTAGCAGTTGTAGCTGAAGCAGAAGGAGAAGCCGAAGGAAAAGCAGAAGAACAAGAAGGGAGAAGGAGAAACTGAAGGAGAAACTGAAGGAGAAGCAGAAGGAGAAGCAGAAAGAGAAGCAGGTAAAGCAGAAGAAGAAGAAGCAGAAGGAGCATCAGAAGGAGAAGCAGAAGAAGGAGAAGGAGAAGCAGAAGCAGAAGAAGATGCAGAAGGAGAAGTAGGAGAAACAGAAGGAGAAGCAGGAAAAGCAGAAGAAGCAGAAGCAAAAGAAGGAGAAGGAGAAGCAGAAGAAGAAGAAGGAGCATAAGGACAAGCACAAGCAGAAGGAGAAGCAGGAGAAGCAGAAGAAGCAGAAGCTGAAGGAGAAGCAGGAGTAGGAGAAGGAGAAGGAGGAGAAGCAGAAGCAGAAGGAGAAGCCGAAGCGGAATGAGAAGCAGAAAGAGAAGCAGGAGAAGCACAAGAAGCAGAAGCAGGAGAAGCCGAAAGAGAAGAAGCAGAAGAAGCAGAAACAGAAGCAGAAGTAGAAGCAGAAGCAGAAGGAGAAGCAGCAGCAGAAGTAGAACCAGAAATTCAGGCAGGAGAAACAGAAGAAGCAGAAGCAGAAAGAGAAGCAAAAAGAGAAGCAGATGGAGAAGTAGAAGAAGCAGCAGAAGGAGAAGCAGCAGAAGAAGCAGAAAAACAAGCATGAGAAGCAGAAGCAGAAAGAGAAGTAGATGCAGTAGATGCAGAAGAAGCAGAAGCAGAAGTAGAAGCAGTAGAAGCAGAAGAAGCAGAAGCAGGAGAAGAAGAAGAAGAAGCATAAGAAGCAGAAGCAGAAGCAGAGGGAGAAACAGAAGAAGGAGAAGGAGCAGCAGAAGGTGAAGCAGAAGGAGATGGAGAAGCAGAAAGAGAAGCAGAAACAGAAGGAGAAGAAGAAGGATTAGTTGGAGAATCAGAAGAAGCAGAAGCAGAAAGAGAATCAGAAGAAGGAGAAGGAGAAGCAGAAGCAGAGGAAAGGAAGGAGAAGCAGAAGAAGCAGAAGCGGGAGAAGCAGAAGCAGAAGCAGAAGCAGAAGCAGAAGCAGAAGAAGAAGAAGAAGAAGAAGAAGAAGAAGAAGAAGAAGAAGAAGAAGAAGAAGAAGAAGAAGAAGAAGAAGAAGAAGAAGAAGAAGAAGAAGAAGGAGGAGGAGAAGGAGCAGAAGGAGAAGCAGAAGCAGAAGGAGAAGCAGAAAGATAAGGAGAAGAAGCAGTAGCAGGAGAAGCAGAAGCACAAGAAACAGAAGAAGCTGAAGAAGCAGAAGCAGGACTGAAGCAGAAGAAACAGAACAAGCAGAAGAAGCAGTAGCAGAAGCAGAACGAGAAGCAGAAGAAGAAGAAGGAGAAGGAGAAAGAGTAGGATTAGGAGTAGGAAGAGCAGAAGGAGAATCAGAAGCAGAACGAGAAGCAGAAGGAGCAGCAGAAGGAGAAGCAGAAGAAGGAGAAGCAGAATCAGAAGAAGCAGCAGAAGGAGAAGCAGAAGCAGAAGAAGATGACGAAGGAGAAGCAGGAGAAGCAGAAGAAGCAAAAGCAGAAGGAGAAGCAGAAGTAGGAGAAGGAGAAGGAGAAGGAAGGGCAGCAGGAGCAATACGAGAAGCAGAAGCAGAATGACAAGCAGAAAGAGAAGCAGTAGAAGCAGAAGAAGCAGGAAAGGCAGAAGCAGACGAAAGAGAAGAAGAAGAAGAAGAAGAAGAAGAAGAAGAAGAAGAAGAAGAAGAAGAAGAAGAAGAAGAAGAAGAAGCATAAGGAGAAGCATAATGAGAAGCATAAGGAGAAGCATAAGGAGAAGCAGTAGAAGGAGAAGAAGAAGAAGCAGGAGAAGCAGAAGCAGAAGAAAAAGAATAAGCAAAAGAAGCAGAAGCACTGGGAGAAGCAGAAGCAGAAGGAGAAGGAGCAGCAGAAGGAGAAGCAGAAGCAGAAACAGAAGGACAACAAAAGGAGAAGCAGGAGAATCAGAAGAAGCAGAAGTAGAATCAGATGA
>NW_012307150.1:0-2663 GCF_000151885.1 Dipodomys ordii | reverse complement strand
AGCATGGACACAGCAGTAGACACATCGGGACATAGCGGGGGACACATGCAGGGGACACAACGGGACACAGCGGTGGACACAGCGAGGACACAGCAGGACCCACCGGGACCCAGCGGGGGACACAGCGAGGACACAGCAGGACACAGTGGGAGACACAGCGAGGACACAGCCCGGGACACAGCGGGACACAGCGGGGAACACAGCGAGGACAGAGCGGGACCCAGCGGGACACAGCGTCGATACAGCGGGCACACAGCGTTACACAGCGTGGTACTCAGCTGTGGACACAACGGGACACAGTGGGGGCACAGCCGGACACAGCGGGACACAGTGGGACACAGCGTTGACAAAGCGTGAGACACAGCGAGGGACAGAGCGGGAGACAGCCGGGGACACAGCGAGGACACAGCGGGACACAGCGGTGAAACAGCAGGGACTCAGCGGGGGACACAGCGGGAGACAAAGAGGGACACCACGGAACACAGCGGGACACAGCGGGAAACAGCAGTGTCCCTGCGGGGACACAGTGGGACACAGCGGGGGACAAAGCGGGACACAGAGGAGGACAGAGCGGGACACAGTGGGGGACAGAGCGTGGGACACAGCGAGACACAGCGGGGACAAAGCTGGACACAGCGGGGTACACAGAGGGACACAGCAGGACGCAGCGGGGAAACAGCGTGACATAGCAGGACACAGCGGGACACAGCGGGGGACACAGCGAGGACACAGCGGCACAAAGCCTGGGACACAGCAAGGACACAGTGGGACACAGCGGGGGACACAGCGGGGACATAGCGGGGGCCACAGCGGGGGACACAGCGGGGGCACAGGGAGGACACAACGGGACACAGCGGGGGACAGAGCGAGGACACATTGGACACATTGGGACTCAGCGGGACTCAGCGGGGGGACACAGCAGTACACAGCGGGACACAGCGGGGGACACAACAGAGACACAGCGGGGGGACACAGCGGGGACACAGCGGGGGACACAGGGATGACACAGCGGTACCCAGCGGGACCCAGCGTCGATACAGCAGGGACACGCGGAACACAGTGGGGTACACAGCTGGGGACACAGCGAGGACACAGCGGGACACAGCGGGACACAGTTGCGACACAGAGGGGACTCAGTAGAGGACACATCGGGGGACAAAGCAAGACACCACGGGACAGTGTGACACAGCGGGACACAGCGGGGACACTGCACGGACACAGCGGTACAAAGCAGGGGACACAGCGGGGACTCAGCGGGGGACACAGCGGGGGACAAAGCGGGACACCACGGAACACAGCGGGTCACAGCGGGAAACAGCGGTGACCCTGTGGGGACACAGCGGGACCCAGTGGGTGACACAGCGGGACACAGCGGGAACTCACCTGGGGACACAGCGAAGGACAAACTGGGACACCACTGCACACAGTGGGAAACAGCGGGACACAGCGGGGACACTGCGGGAACATAGCAGGACACAGCGGGGGACACAGGGGGACACAGCGGGGACACTGCGGGAACATAGCGGGACACAGCGGGGTACACAGCGGGACACAGCAGTGGACACAGCGGGGACTCAGCGGGACACAGCGGGGGACACAGCGAGGACACAGCGGGACACAGTTGCGACACAGAGGGGACTCAGTGGGGGACACATCGGGGGACAAAGCAGGACACCACGGGACAGTGTGACACAGCGGGACACAGCGGGGACACTGCACGGACACAGCGGTACAAAGCGGGGGACACAGCGGGGACTCAGCGGGGGACACAGCGGGGGACAAAGCGGGACACCACGGAACACAGCGGGTCACAGCGGGAAACAGCGGTGATCTCTGTGGGGACACAGCGGGACCCAGTGGGGGACACAGCGGGACACAGCAGGGACTCAACTGGGGACACAGCGAAGGACAAACTGGGACATCACGGGACACAGTGGGACACAGCGGGACACAGCGGGGACACTGCGGGAACATAGCGGGACACAGCGGGGGACACAGGGGGACACAGCGGGACACAGCAGGGACAGAGCGGGACACAGCGGGACACAGCGGGGACACTGCGGGAACATAGCAGGACACAGCGGGGTACACAGCAGGACACAGCAGTGGACACAGCGGGAACACAGCTGGACACAGCGGGGTACACAGTGGGACACAGGGAGCACACAGTGGGGACACAGCGGGGGACACAGCGGGACACAGCGGGTCACAGCGGGGGACACAGCGGGGGACACAGCGGGGGACAGCAGAGGACAGAGAGGGGACACAGCGGACACAGCGGGGTACACAGAGGGACACAGCGGGCACACAGTGGGGACACAGCGGGACAAAGCAGGACACAGCGGGGACAGAGCAGGACAGAGCGTGACACAGCGAGGACACATTGGGACACAGCGGGACACAGAGGAACTCAGCGGGAGACACAGCAGTACACAGCGGGAAACAGTGTGACACACCGGGGAGACAGCAGGGACACAGTGGGGGACACAGCAGGACACAGGGGGTCACAGCAGGGGACACAGCGGGACATAGCGGGGGACAAAGCAGGAGACAGCGAGGGACCAAGTGAAGACCCAGCTGGACACAGCAGGGGACACAGCGGGACACAAACGGGGGACACAGAAGGGTACACAGCGGGACACAGCGAGAAACACAGTGAGTGA
>NW_012307149.1:0-2663 GCF_000151885.1 Dipodomys ordii | reverse complement strand
TCAGCTTCTGCTCTTCTCCTTCTTCTGTTTCTTTTGCTTCTGTTTCTTCTTCTTCTTCTGTTTCTTCTGATTCTAATTCTGCTTCTCCTTCTTCTCCTCTTTCTGCTTCTACTTCTGCTTCTTCTGATTCTCCTGCTTCTCCTTCTTGTTCTCCTTCTGTTTCTGCTTCTCTTTCTGCTTCTGCTTCTCCTTCTGCTGCTCCTTCTCCTTCTCCTACTTCTGCTTCCCCTACTTCTCGTGCTGCTTCTCCTTCTGCGTCTCTTTCTGCTTCTGCATATCCCTTTGCTTCTCCTACTCCTAATCCTTCTGCTTCAGATTCTGCTTTTGCTTCTTCGGGTTCTTCTGCTTCTGCTTCTCCTGCTGCTGCTTCTTCTGCTTCTCCTGCTTCTCTTTCTGCTTTTCCTTCTGTTTCTGATTCTCCTTCTGCTTCTGCTTCTTCTCCTTTTGTTTCTTCTGCTTCTGCTTCTCCAACTTCTGCTTCTCCTGCTTCTCGTTCTGCTTCTCTTTCTGCTTCTCTTTCTGCTTCTCCTTCTCCTTCTTCTGCTTCTCCTTCTGCTTCTCCTTCTGCTTCTGCTTCAATTTCTCCTTCTGCTGCTCATTCTGCTTCTGCGTCTTCTGTTTCTTCTCCTTCTCCTGCTTCTGCTTCCCCTACTTCTCGTGCTGCTTCTCCTTCTGCGTCTCTTTCTGCTTCTGCTTATCCTTTTGCTTCTCCTACTCCTAATCCTTCTATTTCGCCTTCTCCGTCTTCTTCTTCTCCTTCTCCTGCTGCTTCTGCTTCTGCTTATTCTACTATTTCTGTTTCTTCTGCTTCTGCTTCAGAATGTGCTTCTTCTGTTTCTCCTGCATCAGATTCTGCTTCTTCGGCTTCTCCTTATGCTTCTCCTTATGCTTCTCCTTATGCTTCTTCTTCTTCTTGTTCTTCTTCTTGTTCTTCTTCTTGTTCTTCTTCTTCGTCGTCTTCTTCTTCGTCTTCTCCTTCTTCTTCTTCTTCTTCTTCTTCTTCTTCTTCTTCTTCTTCTTCTTCTTCTTCTTCTTCTTCTTCTTCTTCTTCTTCTTCTTCTTCTTCTCTTCTCCTTCTTCTTCTCTTTCCTCTGCTTCTGCTTTTCCTGCTTCTTCAGCTTCTCCTGCTTCTCTTTCTGATTTACCTTCTCTTTCTGCTTCTCCTTCTGCTTCTGCTTCTTCTCCTTCTGCTGTTCCTGCTGCTGCTGCTTCTGCTGCTTCTCGTTCTGCTTCTCTTTCTGCTTCTACTTCTCCTTCTTCTGCTTCTCCTTCTGCTTCTGCTTCTGCTTCTGCTTCAGTTTCTCCTTCTGCTTCTCATTCTGCTTCTGCGTCTTCTGTTTCTTCTGCTTCTCCTGCTTCTGCTTCTCCTGCTTCTCCTACTTCTCTTGCTGCTTCTCCTTCTGCGTCTCTTTCTGCTTCTGCTTATCCTTTGGCTTCTCCTACTCCTAATCCTTCCCTTTCGCCTTCTCCTTCTTCTTCTTCTTCTGCTTCTCCTGGTGCTTCTGCTTCTGCTTATTCTACTATTTCTGTTTCTTCTGCTTCTGCTTCAGATTGTGCTTCTTCTGTTTCTCCTTCTGCTTCAGATTCTGCTTCTGCTTCTTCGGCTTCTCCTGTTTCTTCTGCTTCTGCTTCTCCTGCTTCTTCTGCTTCTCCTTCTGCTTCTGCTTCTCCTTCTGCTTCTGCTTCTGCTCTTCTCCTTCTTCTGTTTCTTTTGCTTCTGTTTCTTCTGCTTCTTCTTCTTCTGTTTCTTCGGATTCTACTTCTGCTTCTCCTTCTTCTCCTCTTTCTGCTTCTACTTCTGGTCTTCTGATTCTCCTGGTTCTCCTTCTTGTTCTCCTTCTGTGTCTGCTTCTCTTTCTGCTTCTGCTTCTCCTTCTGCTTCTCCTACTACTTCTACTTCTCCTTCTGCTTCTGCTTCTTCTGCTTCTCCTGCTTCTCCTTCTGCATCTTCTTCTGCTTGTGCTTTTCCTTCTGCATCTTCTTCTGCTTCTGCTTCTCCTTCTGCTTCTTCTGCTTCTCCTTCTGATAATCCTTCTGCTTCTGCTTCTGTTTTTCCTTCTCCTTCTCGTTCTTCTGCTTTTCCTTCTGCTTCTCCTTCTGCTTCTCCTGCAACTGCTACTGCTTCTGCTTCTTCTGTTTCTTCTGCTTCTCCTTCTGCTTTTGATTCTCTTTCCGCTTCTGCTTCTCCTTCACCTTCTCATTCTGCTTCTCCAGATTCTGCTTCTTCTGCTTCTCCTGCTTCTCCTTCTTCTTCAGGTTCTGCTTCTGCTTCTTCGGATTCTTCTGCTTCTGCTTCTCCTGCTTCTGCTTCTTCTGCTTCCCCTCCTTCTCTATCTGCTTCACCTTCTGTTTTAGCTTCTCCTTCTGCTTCTGCTTCTTGTCCTTCTCATGTTTCTTCTGCTTCTACTACTCCCGTTACTGCATCTCCTGCTTCTCCTTCTGCTGCTCTTTCTGCTTCTCCTGCTGCTATACCTTCACCTGCTCCTTCTACTGCTTCTCCTTCAGCATCTCCTACTGTTTCTCCTTCTACTTCTCCTTCTAGTTCTTCTGCTTTTCCTTTCGCTTCTCCTTTCTGCTTCTGAATCTTCTGCTTCTTCTGCTACTGCCTCGGACTACATCTGCTTCTCCTACTGACTTATCCTTCTGCTTTTGCATCTCCTTTC
>NW_012307148.1:0-2663 GCF_000151885.1 Dipodomys ordii | reverse complement strand
TCTGCTTCTCCTATTGCTTCTGCTGCCTTTCCTTCTCCTTCTCCTTCTCCTATTCTGCTTCTCCTTGTGCTTTTGCTTCTTCTGATTCTCCTGCTTCTCCTTCTGCATCTTCTTCTGCTTGTGCTTCTCCTTCTGCTGCTTCTTCTGTTTCTGCTTCTCCCTCTTCTTCTTCTCCTTCTGCTTCTCCTTCTGCTTCTCCTTCTGCTGCTACTTCTCCTTCTTCTGCTTCTCCTCTGATTCTGCTTGTTATGCTTATTCTTTTTCTTCTGCTTCTGCTTCTCCTGCTTCTGCTTCTTCTGCTTCTCCTTATGCTTCTCCTTCTCCTTCTCCTTCTTCTTCTTCTTCTTCTTCTCCTTCTCCTTCTTCTTCTTCTTCTTCTTCTTCTTCTTCTTCTTCTTCTTCTTCTTCTTCTTCTTCTTCTTCTTCTTCTTCTTCTTCTTCTTCTTCTTCTTCTTCTCATTCTTCTTCTCTGCTATTCCTGCATCTTCTGCTTCATCTGCTTCTCATTCTGCTTCTCATTCTGATTCTGCTTCTCCTTCTGCTTCTCTTATTGCTTCTGCTGCTCTTCCCTCTCCTTCTACTACTTCTACTTCTCCTTCAGCTTCTGCTTCTTCTGCTTCTCTTGCATCTCCTTCTGCATCTTCTTCTGCTTCTGCTTCTCCTTCTGCTGCTTCTTCTGCTTCTGTTTCTCCTTCTGCTTCTCCTTCTGTTTCTTCTGCTTCTCCTTCTGATTCTCCTTCTGCTTCTGCTTTTGTTTCTCCTTCTCCTTCTCGTGCTTCTGCTTTTCCTTCTGCTTCTCCTTCTGCTTCTGCTGCAACTGCTACTGCTTCTGCTTCTTCTGTTTCTTCTGCTTCTCCTTCTGCTTTTGATTCTCTTTCTGCTTCTGCTTCTCCTTCATCTTGTCATTCTGCTTCTCCAGATTCTGCTTTTTCTGCTTCTCCTGCTTCTCCTTCTGCTTCAGGTTCTGCTTCTGCTTCTTCGGATTCTTATGCTTCTGCTTCTCCTGCTTCTGCTTCTTCTGCTTCCCCTCCTTCTCTTTCTGCTTCTCCTTCTGTTTCTGCTTCTCCTTCTGCTTCTTGTCCTTCTCCTGTTTCTTCTGCTTCTGCTTCTCCAGCTTCTGCTTCTTCTGCTTTTCCTGCTTCTCTTTCTGCTTCTCCTTCTGCTTCTGCTCCTTCTCCTTCTTCTGTTTCTTCTTCTTCTGCTTCTCTTGCTTCTCGTTCTGCTTCTCTTCGTCAGACTTCTCTTTCTACTTCTGCTTCTGCTTCTTCTGATTCTGCTTCTTCTCTTTCTTCTTCTCCTTCTGCTTCTGCTTCTTCTGCTTCTCCTGCTACTCTTTCTGCATCTCCTTCTGCTTGTGCTTTTCCTTCTGCTTCTTCTTCTCCTTCTTCTGCTTCTCCGTCTGTTTCTGCTTCTTCTGTTTTTCCTGCTTCTCCTACTGCTTCTCATTCTTCTTCTCCTTCTGTTTCTCCTTGTCGTTATTCTGCTATTCCTTCTGCTTCTCTATCTGCTTCTGCAACTTCAGCTTCTTCTGCTACTGCTTCTGCTTCTGCTTCTTCTGTTTCTTCTGCTTCTCTTTCTGCTTCTGCTTCTCCTTCTGGTTCTCCTTCTTCTCCAGATTCTGCTTCTTCTGCTTCTCCTGCTTCTCCTTCTGCTTCAGGTTCTGCTTCTGCTTCTTCTGCTTCTATTTCTGCTTCTCCTTCTGTTTCTGCTTGTCTTTCTGCTTCTGCTTCTTATCCTTCTTCTATTTCTTTTGATTCTGCTTCTCCTGCTTCTGCTTCTCCTGCTTCTCCTTCTGTTTCTCCTTATGCTTCTCCTTCTGCTTCGCCATTTTCTGCTTCTACTTCTGCTTCTGCTTCTCCTTCTGCATCTTCTTCTGTTTCAATTTCTCCTTCTTCTGCTTTTCATTCTGCTTCTGCTTCTCCTGCTTCTGCTTCTTCTGCTTCTCCTGCTTCTCCTTCTGCTTCTCTTTCTGCTTCTGCTTATCCTTCTGTTTCTCCTACTCCTAATCCTTCTCTTTCTCCTTCTCCTTCTTCTTCTTCTGCTACTCCTGCTGCTTCTTCTTCTGCTTCTTCTGCTTTTTCTGTTTCTTCTGTTTCTGCTTCTCCTGCTTCTCCTTCTTCTGCTTTTCCTACTTCTCTTTCTGCTTCTCCGTCTCCTTCTCCTTCTCCTTCAATTCCTCCTTCTTGTGCTTCTCTTTCTGCTTCTGCTTCTCCTGCTTCTGCTTCTGTTTCTCCTTCTGCTTCTCCTTCTGCTTCTCTTTCTGCTTCTTATTCTGCTTCTGCTCCTCCTACTCCTAATCCTTCTCTTTCTCCCTCTTCTTCTGCTTCTCGTTCTGCTTCTGCTTCTTCTGCTTGTTCGGTTTCTTCTGCTTCTGCTTTTCCAGCTTCTGCTGCTTCTGCTTCTTCTTCTGCTTCAGGTTCTCCTTGTGATTCTTCGGCTTCTTCTGTTTCTTGTGCTTCTGTTTCTCCTGCTTCTCCTGCTACTGCTTCTTCTGCTTCTCTTTCTGCTTCTCCTTCTGCTTCTGCTTCTCCTTCTGCTCCTTCTCCTGTTTCTTCTTCTTCTTCTTCTTCTGCTTCTCCCGCTTCTGCTTCTTCTGCTTCTCCTGCTTGTGCTTCTCCTTCTGCTTCTCCTTCTCCTTCTTCTGCTGCTCTTTCTGCTTCTGC
>NW_012307147.1:0-2663 GCF_000151885.1 Dipodomys ordii | reverse complement strand
GTGTCACGCACTGTGTCCCGCTGTGTCCTCGCTGGGTCCCCCGCTGTGTCCCGCTGTGCCCCCTGCTGTGTTCGGCTGTGTCCCGCTATGTCTCGCTCGGTCCCTGCTGTGTCCCGCTGTGTCCCCGCTGTGTGCCCGGCTGTGTCCTGCGGTGTACTCCGTTGTGTCCAGCTGTGTCACCGCTGTGTCTTGCTTTGGCCCCTCTCTGTCTCCGCTGTCCCCCGCTGTGTCCCCCGCAGTGTCCCGCTGTGTCCCGCTGTGTCCCCCGCTTTGTCCCGCTGAGTCCACTCTGTGTCGCTGCTGTGTCCCGCTGTGTCCTCACTGTTCCCCGCTGTGTCCTTCTGTGTCCCCCGCTGTGTTCCCCGCTGTGTCACCCTGTGTCCCCCGCTGTGTCCTGCTGTGTCCTCGCTGGGTCTCCCGCTGGGTCCCGCTGTGTCCCCCGCTGTGTCCCCCTGTGTCCCGCTGTGTCCTCGCTGTGTCCCCCGCTGTGTCCCGTTGTGTTCCTAGCTGTGTACCCTGTTGTGTCCGGCTGTATCAACTCTGTGTCCCACTGGGTCTCGCTGTTTCCTTCCTGTGTTCCCCGCTGTGTCTCGCTGTGTCCCCGCTGTATCGACGCTGTGTCCCTGCTGTGTCCCACTGTTTCCCGCTCTGTCCTCGCTGTGTCCCCAGCTGTGTCCCGTTGTGTCCCCAGCTGTGTCCCCCGCTATGTCCCGCTGTGTGTACTGCTGTGTCCACGCTGTGTTCCGCTGTGTCTCGCTGTGTCCCGCTGTGTCCTCTCTGTGTCCCCTGCTATGTTCCGCTGTGTCCTCGCTGTGTCCCCCGCTGTGTCCCGCTGTGTCCCCATTGTGTCCCCCGCTGTGTCGCGCTGTGTCCCGCTGTGTCCCCCGCTGTGTCCGCTGCTGTGTCCTGCTGTGTCCCCCGCTGTGTCACCAATGTGTCCCGCTGTGTCCTCGCTTTATCCCGCTGTGTCTCACTGTGCCCCCACTCTGTCCCGTTGTGTCCACAGCTGGGTACCACGCTGTGTAACACTGTGTCCCCGCTGTATGGACGCTGTGTCCTGCTGTGTCCCGCTGTGTCCTTGCTGTGTTCCCCGCTGTGTCCCGCTGTGTCCCCAGCTGTGTCCCTAGCTGTGTCCCGCTGTGTCCCACTGTGTACCCCGCTGTGTCCCACTATGTTCCCGCAGTGTCCCCGCTGTGTACCGCTGTGTCCCGCTGGGTACTCTCTGTGTCCCCCGCAGTGTCCCGTTGTGTCCCCAGCTATGCACCCTGCTGTGTCCCGCTGTGTCCCCGCTGTAACGACGCTAGGTCCCGCTGGGTCCCGCTATGTCCTCCATGTGTTCCCCGCTGTGTCCCGTTGTGTCCCCAGTTGTGTACCTCACTGTGTCCCGCTGTGTCCCCGCTGTATCGACGCTGGGTCCCGCTGGGTCCCGCTGTGTACTCCCTGTGTCCCCCGCTGTGTCCCGCTGTGTCCCACTGTGTCCGCCACTGTGTCCCACGCTGTGTTCCGCTGGGTCCTCGCTGTGTCCCGCTCTATCCCGCTGTGTCCTCGCTCTGTCCCCCGGTGTGTCCCGCTGTGTCCCCGCTGTGTCCCAAGCTGTGTCCCGCTGTGTACCCCACTGTGTCCCCCTCTGTGTCCCGCTGTGTCCCCCGATGTGTCCCGCTGTGTCCCGCTGTGTCCCGCGCTGTGTCCCTGCTGTGTCCCCGCTGTGTCCTGCTGTATACAGCTGTGTCCCCCGCTGAGTCCCGCTGTGTCCCCGCTGTGTCCCGCTGTGTTCCCCATGTGTCCCCCGCTGTGTCCCACCGTGTCCCACTGTGTCCCCCACTGTTTCCCCCGCTGTGTCCGTCTGTGTCCCCCGCTTTGTCCCGCTGTGTCCACTGCTGTGTCCCCGCTGTGTCCCGCTTTTTCCCTGGCTGTATCCCGCTGTGTCCTCACTGTGTCCCCCGCTGTATCCCGCTGTGTCCTCGCTGTGTCCCCAGCTGTGTCCCGCTGTGTCCCCCGCTTTGTCCCGCTGTGTCCCACTGTGTCCCCGCTGTGTCCCGCTGTGTCCCGCTGTGTCCCCGGTGTGCCTGCTGTGTCCCGCTGTGTACTCCGCTGTGTCCAGCTATGTCACCGCTGTGTCTCCCACTGTGTGCCGCTGTGTCCCGCTGTGTCCCGCTATGTCCCCCGCTTCATCCCGCTTTGTCCCCCGCTGTGTTCCGCTGTTTCCTGCTGTGTCGTCGCTGTGTCCCATGGTGTCTCATTTTGTCCCCGCTGTGTCCCCAGCTGTGTGCCCGCTGTGTCCCGCTGTGTACCCCGCAGTGTCCAGCTGTGTCACCGCTGTGTCCCGCTGTGGCCCATCTCTGTCTCAGCTGTACCCCGCTGTGTTCCCCGCTGTGTTCCGCTGTGTCCCGCTGTGTCCCCCGCTTTGTCTTGCTGTGTCTCCGCAGTGTCCCCGCTGTGTCCCGCTGTGTCCCACTGTGTCCCGTGGTGTCCCAGTTTGTCCCCGCTGTGTCTCGCTGTGTCCCACGCTCTGTCCAACACTGTGTCCCGCAGTGTCCCCCGCTGTGTCCCCCGCTGTGTCCCCCGCAGTGTCAGCGCTGTGTCCCGCTGTGTCCTCGCTGTGTCCCGCTGTGTCTCGCTGTGCCCCCACTGTGTCCCGTTGTGTTCACAGCTGTGTACCACGC
>NW_012307146.1:0-2663 GCF_000151885.1 Dipodomys ordii | reverse complement strand
CATAGCAGGGGACACAGCTGGGGACACAACGGGACACAGCAGGGGACACAGCGAGGACAGAGCGGGACACAGCGGGACACAGCGGGGACACAGCGTTGATACAGCGGGGACACAGCGAGACCCCGCGGGCAACACAGGGAGGAAACAGCGGGACCCAGTGGGACACAGCGTCGATACAGCGGGACACAACGGGGTACACAGCTGGGGACACAACAGGACACAGCGGGGGACACAGCGGTACACAGCGGGACATAGCGGGGGACACAGCAGGACCCAACGGGAGACCCAGCGAGGACACAGCGGTGAAACAGCAGGGACTCAGCGGGGGACACAGCGGGAGACAAACAGGGACACCACGGAACACAGCGGGACACAGCGGGAAACAGCAGTGACCCTGCGGGGACACAGTGGGACACAGCGGGGGACAAAGCGGGACACAGAGGAGGACAGAGCGGGACACAGTGGGGGACAGAGTGTGGGACACAGCGGGACACAGCGGGGACAAAGCTGGACACAGCAGGGTACACAGAGGGACACAGCGGGGACGCAGCGGGGAAACAGCGTGACACAGCAGGACACAGCGGGACACAGCGGGGGACACAGCGAGGACACAGCGGCACAAAGCCTGGGACACAGCAAGGACACAGTGGGACACAGCGGGGACACAGCGGGACATAGCTGGGGACACAGCGGGGGACACAGCGGGACACAGCGGGGGCAAAGGGAGGACACAACGGGACACAGCAGGGCACAGAGCGAGGACACATTGGGACACATTGGGACACAGCGGGACTCAGCGGGGGACACAGCAGTACACAGCGGGACACAGCAGGGACACAGCAGAGACACAGCGGGGGACACAGCGGGACACAGCGGGGGACACAGGGATGACACAGCGGTACCCAGCGGGACCCAGCGTCGATACAGCAGGGACACGTGGAATACAGTGGGGTACACACCTGGGGACACAGCGAGGAAACAGCGGGACACAGCGGGACACAGCGGGGACATTCGGCAACATAGCAGGACACAGCAGGGTTCACAGCGGGACACAGCTGGGGACACAGCGGGCACACAGCGTGACACAGCGGAACACAGCGTGAGACAAAGCGGGAGACAGCAGGGGACACAGCGAGGACACAGGGGGACAAAGCGGAGACACAGAGGGGACTCAGCGGGGGACACAACGTGGGACAAAGTGGGACACCACGGGACACAGTGTTACACAGCGGGACACAGCGGGGACACTGCGGGACACAGCAGGAAAAAGCGGGGGACACAGCGGGACACAGCAGGACACAGCAGGGGACACAGCGGGGGACAGCGGAGACAGAGAGTGGCCACAGCGAGACACAGCGGTGACACAGCTGGACACAGCGGGGTACACAGCGGGACACAGCGGGCACACAGGGGGGACACAGCGGGACACAGCGGGGACACAGTGGGACACAGCGGGACAGAGTGGAGACACAGCGGGACACAGCAGGCACACAGCGGGGACAAAGCGGACACAGCAGGACACAGCGGGGGACATAGCAGGACACAGTGGGGGTCCAAGTGAGGACACAGCGGGACACAGCAGGGGACACAGCGAGGACACAGCGGGGGACACTGCGGGGGACAAAGCGGGACACAGCGGGGAACACAGCGAGGACACAGCGGGACACAGCGGGGGACACAGCGAGGACACAGCGGGGGACAGCAGGGGACACAGCGAGGACACAGGGGGACACAGCGGCGACACAGAGGGGACTCAGCGGGGACACAACGTGGGACAAAGTGGGACACCACGGGACACAGTGTTACACAGCGGGACACAGCGGGGACACTGCGGGACACAGCAGAAAAAGCGGGGTACACAGCGGGACACAGCGGGGGACACAGCGGGGGACAGCGTGGGCACAGCGAGACAAAGCGGTGACACAGCTGGACACAGCGGGGTACACAGCGGGACAAAGCGGGCACACAGCGGGGACACAGCGGGACACAGCGGGACACAGCGGGGACACAGTGGGACACAGCGGGACACAGCAGGCACACAGCGGGGACACAGCGGGACACAGCGGGACACAGCGGGGACAGAGAGGGTCATTGCCGGACACAGCGGGACACAGCAGGGGACACAGCGGGACACAGTGGGGGACCCAGTGAGGACACAGTGGGACACAGCAGGGACACAGCAAGGACACAGCGGGGGACACAGCGGGGGACACAGCGGGACACAGCGGGGACACAGTGGGACACAGCGGGACACAACATGCACACAGCGGGGACACAGCGGGACACAGCGGGGCACAGCGGGGACAGAGAAGGACATAGCCGGACATGCGGGACACAGCGGGGGACACAGCAGGACACAGTGGGGGACAGAGTGAGGACACAGCGGGACACAGCAGGGGACACAGCAAGGACACAGCGGGGGACACAGCAAGGGACACAGCGGGACACAGCGGGGAACACAGCGAGGACACAGCGGGACACAGTGGGACAGAGCGTCGATACAGCGGGGACACAGCGTTACACAGCGTGGTACACAGTTGTGGACACAACGGGACACAGTGGGGGCACAGCCGGACACAGCGGGACACAGTGGGACACAGCAGGGACAAAGCGTGAGACACAGCGTGGGACAGAGAGAGAGACAGCAGGGGACACAGCGAGG
Source organism: Dipodomys ordii (assembly GCF_000151885.1). Lineage (NCBI taxonomy): Eukaryota > Metazoa > Chordata > Mammalia > Rodentia > Heteromyidae > Dipodomys > Dipodomys ordii. Next base: position 1 of record NW_012307146.1, on the reverse strand, counting down.
A
>NW_012307145.1:0-2663 GCF_000151885.1 Dipodomys ordii | reverse complement strand
CGCTGTGTCCCCTGCTGTGTCCCGCTGTGTCCCCCGCTGTGTCCCGCTGTGTCCCTCTGTGTCCCCTGCTGTGTACCCTGCTTTGTCCCACTGTGTCCTTGCTGAGTCCTGCTCTGTTTCCTCCTTGTCCCCGCTGTGTTCCGCTGTGTCCCGTGGTGTCCCGCTTTGTCCGCGGCTGTGTCCCCCGCTGAGTCCCCGCTGTGTCCCCGCTGTGTCCCGCTCTGTCCTCCCTGTGTCCCCGGTTGTGTCCCTCTGTGTCCCCTGCTGTGTCCTGCTGTGTCAACTGCTTTGTTCCTGCTGTGTCCCGCTGTGGCCCACTCTGTCCCCGCTGTATCGACGCTGTGTCCCGCTGTGTCCCGCTGTGTCCTCGCAGTGTCCACCGCTGTGTACCGCTCTGTCCTCCGCTGTGTCCCGCTGTGTCCCCCACTCTGTCCCCCTTTGTCTACCGCTGTGTCCCGCTGTGTCCTCGCTGTGTGCCCCTCTGTCTCCCGCTCTGTCCAACGCTGTGTCTCACGCTTTGTCCCCGATGTGTCCCACTTTGTTCCGCTGTGTCCCGCTGTGACCCCACTGTGTCCCGTTGTGTCCACAGCTGTGTACCACGCTGTGTAACGCTGTGTCCCCGCTGTATCGACGCTGTGTCCCGCTGTGTCCCGCAGTGTCCCCCGCTGTGTCCCCCGCTGTGTCCTCGCTGTGTTCCCCGCTGTGTCCCGCTCTGTCCTCGCTGGGTCCCCCGCTGTGTCCCATTGTGTCCCCCACTGTGTCCCGCTGTGTCCCGCTCTGTCCCTGTTGTGTCCCGCTGTGTCCTGCTGTGTCCTCGCTGTGTCCCCCGCTGTCTCCCGCTCTGTCCCCCGCTACGTCTCACGATTTGTCCTCGCTGTGTCCCACTGTGTCCCGCTCTGCCCCCACTGTGTCCCGTTGTGTCCACAGATGTGAACCACGCTGTGTAACGCTGTATCCCCGCTGTATCGACGCTGTGTCCCGCTGGGTCCCGCTGTGTCCTCGCTGTGTTCCCCGCTGTGTCCCGCAGTGTCCCCCGCTGTGTCCCCGCAGTTTCCTCGCTGTGTCCCCCACTGTGTCCCGCTGTGTCCTCGCTGGGTCCTCCGCTGTGTCCCGCTGTGTCCCCCGCTGTGTCACGCTGTGTCCTCGCTGGGTCCCCTACTGTGCCCCGCAGTGTCCCCCGCTGTCTCCCGCTTTGTCCCCCGCTGTGTAACGCTGTGTCCCGCTGTGTACTCGCTGTGTCCCACTGTGTCCCGCTCTGTCCCGCTGTGCCCCCACTGTGTCCCCTTGTGTCCACAGATTTGTACCACACTGTGTAACGCTGTATCCCCGCTGTATCGACGCTGGGTCCCGCTGGGTCCGGCTGTGTCCTCGCTGTGTTCCCTGCTGTGTCCCGCTGTGTCCTGCTGTGTCCTCGCTGTGTCCCCCGCTGTCTCCCGCTCTGTCCCCCTCTTCGTCTCACGATTTGTCCTCGCTGTGTCCCACTGTGTCCCACTGTGTCCCGCTGTGCCCCCACTGTGTCCCGTTGTGTCCACAGATGTGTACCACGCTGTGTAAGGCTGTATCCCAGCTGTATCGACACTGTGTCCCGCTGGGTCCCGCTGGGTCCTCGCTGGGTCCACCGCTGTGTCCCGCTGTTTCCACCGCTGTGTCCCGCTGTGTCCCCCGCTCTCTCCCCCTGTTTCCACCGCTGTGTCCCGCTGTATCCCCCGCTGTGTCCCGCTGTGTCCTCGCTGTGTCCCCCGCTGTCTCCCGCTCTGTCCCCCGCTGTGTCTCACGCTTTGTCCCCGCTGTGTCCCACTGTGTTCCGCTGTGTCCCGCTGTGCCCCCACTGTGTCCCGTTGTGTCCACAGCTGTGTACCACGCTGTGTAACGCTGTGTCCCCGCAGTATCGACGCTGTGTCCCGCTGGGTCCCGCTGTGTCCTCGCTGTGTTCACGGCTGTGTCCCGCAGTGTCCCCCGCTGTGTCCCCCGCTGTGTCCCCCGCTGTGTCCTCGCTGTGTCCCCCGCTGTGTCCCGCTGTGTCCTCGCTGGGTCCCCCGCTGTGTCCCGCTTTGTCCCCTGCTGTGTCCCGCTGAGTCCCACTGTTTCCCGTTCTGTCCCTGCTGTGTCCCGCTGTGTCCTGCTGTGTCCTCGCTGTGTCCCCCGCTGTCTCCGGCTCTGTCCCCCGCTGTGTCTCACGATTTGTCCTCGCTGTGTCCCACTGTGTCCCGCTCTGTCCCGCTGTGCCCCCACTGTGTCACCTTGTGTCCACAGATTTGTACCACACTGTGTAACACTGTATCCCCGCTGTATCGACGCTGGGTCCCGCTGGGTCCCGCAGTGTCCTCACTGTGTTCCCTGCTGTGTCCCGCTGTGTCCCCCGGTGTGTCCCCCGCTGTTTTCCTGTCTGTGTCTCCCACTGTGTCCTGCTGTGTCCTCGATGGGCCCCCCGCTGTTTCCCGCTGGGTCCCCCGCTGTGTCCCTCTGTATCCCGATGTGTCTCCTGCTCTGTACCCTGCTTTGTCCCGCTGTGTCCGCCGCTGTGTCCCGCTGTGTCCCCCGCTGTGTCCCGCTGTGTCTTCGCTGTGTCCCGCTCTGTCTCCCCCTTGTCCCTGCTGTGTCCCACTCTGTCCCGTGGTGTCCCGCTTTGTCCCCCGCTGTGTCCCCCGCTGAGTCCCCGCTGT
>NW_012307144.1:0-2663 GCF_000151885.1 Dipodomys ordii | reverse complement strand
ACACAGCGGGTCACAGCAGGGACACAGCGCGGACACAGCAGGACACAGCGGGGGACACAGGGGAACACAGCGGGACACAGCGGGGGACTCAGGGGTGACACAGTGGTGACACAGCGGGACTCAGCGGGGGACACAGCAGTACACAGCGGGACACAGCGGGACACAGCGGGTCACAGCAGGGACACAGCGAGGACACAGCGGGGGACACAGGGGAACACAGCGGAACACAGCGGGGGACTCAGGGGTGACACAGTGGTGACACAGCGGGACTCAGCGGGGGACACAGCAGTACACAGCGGGACACTGCGGGACACAGCAGGACACAGCGGGGGACACAGCGGGACACAGAGGGGGACACAGAGGGGTACACAGCAGGACACAGCGGGGAAAACAGCGAGGACACAGCGGGACCCAGCGAGATACAGCGTCGAAACAGCGGGGACACAGCGGGACACAGCGGGGTACACAGCTGGGGACACAAAGGGACACAGTGGGGGACACAGCGGGACACAGCCGGACACAGTGGGACCCAGCATGGACAAAGCGTGAGACACAGCGGGGGCACAGCGGGACACGGCGGGGGACATAGAGAGGACACAGTGGGACACAGCGGGGGACACAGCGAGGACACTCAGGACATAGCGGGGGAAAAAGCGGGACACAATTGGGACACAGCAGTTGACACAGCGGGACACAGCACGAGACACATTGGGGACACAGCGGGGACATAGCGGGGGACACAGCAGGACACAGCCGGGACACAGCGGGGGCACAGGTGGGACACAGCGGGACACAGCGGGGACACAGCGGGACTCAGCGGGGGAAACACCAGTACACAGCGGGACACAACGGGACACAGCGGGACACAGCGGGGGACACAGCGGGACACAGAGGGGGACACAGAGGGCTACACAGCTGGGGACACAAAGGGACACATCGGGGGACACAAAGAAGACACAGCGGAACACAGCGTGGGACACAGCAAGGACACAGCGGGACACAGCGGGGGACATAGCGAGGACACAGCGGGACACAGCGTGGGACACAATGAGGACACAGCGGGACATAGTGGGGGAAACAGAGGGACACAACGGGGACACAGCAGTGACACAGAGGGACACAACACGGGACACAGCGGGACACAACGGGGGACACAGCGGGGGACACAGCAGGACACAGCCGGACACAGAGGGGGACACAGGTTGGACACAGCGGGACACAGCGGGGACACAGCGGGACTCAGCGGGGGACACAGCAATACACAGCGGGACACAGTGGAACACAGCAGGACACAGCGGGAGACACAGCGGGACACAGAGCGGGACACAGAGGGGTACACAGCGGGACACAGCGGGGAACACAGCGAGGACACAGAGGGACCCAGCGGGACACAGCCTCGATACAGCGGGGATACAGCGGGACACAGCGGGAAACAGCGGGGACAAAGCGGGGGACATAGCGGGGGACAGACCGGGACATCACAGAACACAGCGGGACACAGCGGGAAACAGCGGTGACCCTGCGGGGACACAGTGGGTGACACAGCGGGACACAGCGGGGGACCCAGTGGAACACAGTGGGGGACCGAAGGTGGGTCACAGCGAGACACAGCGGGGACCAAGCTGAACACAGCGGGGTACACAGCAGGACACAGCGTGGACATAGCAGGACACAGCGGGACACAGCGGGTCCCAGCAGGGACAAAGCGGGACACAGCGGGGGACAGAAGAGGGACACAGCGGGGACACAGTGGGGACACAGCGGGACACAGCGGGTCACAGCAGGGACACAGCGAGGACACAGCAGGACACAGCGGGAGACACAGCGGGACACAGAGCGGGACACAGAGGGGTACACAGCGGGACACAGCGGGGAACACAGCGAGGACACGGAGGGACCCAGCGGGACACAGCCTCGATACAGCGGGGATACAGCAGGACACAGCGGGAAACAGCGGGGACAAAGCGGGGGACATAGCGGGGGACAGACTGGGACATCACAGAACACAGCGTGACACAGCTGGAAACAGCGGTGACCCTGCGGGGACACAGCGGGACACAGTGGGTGACACAGCGGGACACAGCGGGGGACCCAGTGGAACACAGAGGGGGACAGAAGGTGGGTCACAGCGAGACACAGCGGGGACCAAGCTGAACACAGCGGGGTACACAGCAGGACACAGCGTGGACGTAGCAGGACACAGCGGGACACAGCGGGTCCCAGCAGGGACAAAGCGGGACACAGCGGGGGACAGAGGAGGGACACAGCGGGGACACAGTGGGGACACAGCGGGACACAGCGGGTCACAGCAGGGACACAGCGAGGACACAGCAGGACACAGCGGGGGACACAGGGGAACACAGCGGGACACAGCAGGGGACACAGGAGGGACAAAACGGGGACACAGCGAAGACACAGCTGGACACAGCAGGGGACAAAGGGAGGACACAGCGGGACACAGCGGGGGACACAGCGGTACACAGCAGTACACAGCGGGACACAGCGGGACACAGCGGGACACAGCGGGGACACAGCGGGGACTCAGCGGGGGACACAGCGGGGGACATAGCGGGACACCACGGAACACAGTGGGACACAGCGGTTAACAGCGGTGACCCTGCGGGGACACAGTGGGACACAGCAGGGGACACAGCAGGACATGA
>NW_012307143.1:0-2663 GCF_000151885.1 Dipodomys ordii | reverse complement strand
GGAGAAGCAGAAGAAGAAGCAGAAGCAGAATGAGAAGCAGAAAGAGAAGCTGTAGAAGAAGAAGGAGCAGGAAAAGCAGATGCAGCAGAAAGAGAAGAAGAAGAAGAAGAAGAAGAAGAAGAAGAAGAAGAAGAAGAAGAAGAAGAAGAAGAAGAAGAAGAAGAAGAAGATGAAGAAGGAGAAGAAGGAGAAGGAGAAGGAGAGGAGAAGCAGTAGAAGCAGGAGAAGCAGAAGCAGAAGAAAAAGAATAAGCATAAGAAGCAGAATCAGAAGGAGAAGCAGAAGAAGGAGAAGCAGAAGCAGAAGAAGCAGCAGAAGGAGAAGCAGAAGCAGAAGAAGATGCAGAAGGAGAAGCAGGAGAAGCAGAAGAAGGAGAAGGAGAAGGCGAAAGAGAAGGATTAGGAGTAGGAGAAGCAAAAGGATAAGCAGAAGCAGAAAGAGACGCAGAAGGAGAAGCAGCACGAGAAGTAGGAGAAGCAGGAGAAGCAGAAGCAGGAGAAGCAGAAGAAACAGAAGACGCAGAAGTAGAATGAGAAGCAGAAGGAGAAATTGAAGCAGAAGCAGAAGTATTAGAAGGAGAAGGAGAAGGAGAAAGAGAAGCAAAAGCAGAAGGAGAAGCAGAAGGAGAAGTAGAAGAACGAGGAGGAGAAGGAGAAGGAGAAACAGAAGGTGAAGCAGAAAGAGAAGCAGAAGAAGTAGCAGGAGAAGGAAAAGCAGCAGGAGAAGCAGAAAGAGCAGCAGAAGGAGAAGCAGGAGAAGCAGAAACAGGAGAAGCAGAAGCACAAGAAACAGGAGAAGGACAAGAAGCAGAAGCAGAAGGAGAAGCAGAAAAAGAAGGAAAAGCATAAGGAGAAGCAGGAGAAGCAGAAGAAGCAGCAGCAGGAGAAGCAGAAGCAGAAGAAGCCGAAGAAACAGAAGGAGAACCTGAAGCAGAAGGAGAAGCAGGAGAAGGAGAAGAAGCAGAATCTGGAGAAGCAGAAGGAGAAGCAGAAGCAGAAAGAGAAGCAGACGAAGAGAAGCAGAACGAGAAGCAGGAGAAGCAGAAGAAGAAGAAACAGAAGAAGGAGAAGTAGCAGAAGCAGAAGGAGAAGCAGAAGGAGAAGCAGAAAGAGAAGCAGAAACAGAAGGAGAAGCAGAAAGAGAAGGAGGGGAAGCAGAAGAAGCAGAAGCATAAAAATCCGAAGAAGCAGAAGCAGAACCTGAAGCAGGAGAAGTAGAAGAAGCAGAATCTGGAGAAGCAGAATGAGAAGCAGAAGCAGAAGCAGAAGCAGAAAGAGAATCAAAAGCAGAAGTAGAAGCAGAAGAAACAAAAGAAGGAGAAGCAGTAGTCGTTGTAACAGAAGCAGAAGGAAAAGAAGTAGGAAAAGCAGAAAAACGAGCAGGAGAAGGAGAAGCAGAAGGAGAATCAGAAGGAAAAGCAGAAGAAGGAGAAGGAGAAGCAGAAACAGAAGAAGCAGCAGAAGGAGAAGCAGAAGCAGAAGAAGATACAGAAGGAGAAGCAGGAGAAGCAGAAGAAGCAGAAGCAGAAGGAGAAGCAGAAGTAGGAGAAGGAGAAGGAAGGGCAGCAGAAGCAATAGGAGAAGCAGAAGGAGAAGCAGAAGAATGGGAAGAAGAAAGAGAAGCAGGAGAAGCACAAATGCAGAAGCAGGAGAAGCAGAAACAGAAGATACAGAAGAAGAAGAAGAAGAAGAAGAAGAAGAAGAAGAAGAAGAAGAAGAAGAAGAAGAAGAAGAAGAAGAAGAAGAAGAAGAAGAAGAAGAAGAAGAAGAAGAAGCATGAGGAGAAGCAGTAGAAGCAGAAGAAGCAGAAGCAGGAGAAGCAGAAGATAAAGAATAAGCAAATGAATCAGAAGCAGAAGCAGTGATAGAAGCAGAAGAAGGAGAAGGAGAAGGAGCAGCAGAAAGAGAAGCAGAAGCAAAAAGAGAAGCAGAAACAAAAGGAGAACAAGAAGGAGAAGCAGGAGAATCAGAAGAAGCAGAAGTAGAAGCAGAAAGAGGAGAAGAAGGAGAAGCAGAAGTAGAATCAGAAGAAGCAGAAGAAGAACAAGCAGAAGAAACAGAAGCAAAAGAAACAGAAGAAGGAGAAGAGCAGAAGCAGAAGCAGAAGGAGAAGCAGAAGCAGAAGGAGAAGCAGAAAGAGAAGCATGAGAAGTAGAAGAAGCATGAGAAGCAGAAGCAGAAGAAACAGGAGAAGCCGAAGAAGCAGAAGACGAATCTGAAGCAGAAGGAGAAACAGAAGAAGCACAATCTGAAGCAGAAGCAGAAGAAACAGAAATAGTAGAATAAGCAGAAGCAGAAGCAGCAGGAGAAGCAGAAGAAGAAGACGGAGAAGGCGAGAGAGAAGGATTAGGAGTAGGAGAAGCAAAAGGATAAGCAGAAGCAGAAAGAGACGCAGAAGGAGAAGCAGCACGAGAAGTAGGAGAAGCAGGAGAAGCAGAAGAAACAGAAGACGCAGAAGCAGAATGAGAAGCAGAAGGAGAAATTGAAGCAGAGCAGAAGGAGAAGCAGAAGCAGAGCAGAGGAGAAGCAGAGAAGGAGAAAGGAGAAGCAGGAAGAGAAGCAGAAAGAGAAGCAGGAGAAGCAGAGCAGGAGAAGCAGAGCAGAGAAACAGAGGAGGAGAGAGCAGAGCAGATGAGAGCAGAACAGAGGAAAGCAAAAGAGAGC